>NW_027497383.1:0-107372 GCF_021521415.1 Bidens hawaiensis | reverse complement strand
ACCTAAGCAAATCATGAAAATAAATTATGCAAGTTTAAACACAATAACACACATAGATTAGGTTTTTCAAAAAAAATTATTATATTTTTCTCATGTCTACAGAATACATAATCATTGCAGATAGGTACAAAAAGTTTAGCAGATTACACAATAATAAGTATTGATTTGGTAAAGCAAAACTATTAATCCAAATCAAGCAAGGCCAATTGGGTTTGAATCTTAACGCAAAATTTGAAGCTTCAGAAATGGAACCAACCAATTTGGACTTGTCATAAAAGAGTTATGATGTCGGGAAGACAAACCAGAATTCGATTCCCTGCATCAGCTTTGACACATGTTTTTGTAAAATCATAAAAACTATTCAAAACTCGTCCAAAAAAATACAAACTTTAGCTTTCTGGATATCAGAATTAAAGTAGAACATCATGGAATCAAAAATTAATAAAAAAACATTTAATAATTATCAAGTTACAGATCAATTAATAAACAATCACGAATCTGTCAACAAACTATTATCATCAAAACTCAAACCCTAACATGTTTATGACATCTTTAAGGTTCTAATTCATCAATTAACATCATAATTATCAGTATTCAAAACTCTGGGCATCTAGGGTTACATAAAAGTTCATCAAAACATAAAATTGACGCATGAAACTTACCAATTAGCCTTAAGAATGATAAGAATCAATCATAGACACCACCAATTGCAAAAATCAAGGTTAAATTCAAGTTGAATTAGAGTTGAGGTTGTTTGAAACGTGAGAGAGAGAGAGAGAGAGATCAAGGGCTGGAGTGACTGTTGTGGGGAGGGGGGGGGGGAATTAGGGTTAGGTAATTTTGTTTTAATTAAAAATTAATCATACTTACAAGAATGGTCAATCTAGAATCAATTTTTTATTTAAACGAACTTTTTAACACTTGAACCGAATTATAACGAATCATTACGAATAATATAATAACCTAAGTTCATAAAACTAAAGCCTGGTTATTATTTCATAAATTTGGTAAAAAAGGAGAGAACATAAAAATTACGAGCAATCGATCGCAATTTCATGAAACAAACTATGAACTAAGAACATATCATTTAGCATGTAATTTCACATAGATAATATTATAAATATATGATTGAGATATTACTTTTGTATTTTCACCAATGTTCGGGTCAAACTCGTGTGATTTGGTAATTCCTTGAATTACCGTTGCGTGAACGCTTGTGCAATAACCGACACACTTAATTAACCCTAATTAAGTGGAATACATGAATGAGTGTTTGAGATAACGTAGTTTGTAGGTGTTAACCCGAAATTTTCGGGTGTCACATAAGGGATATACACCCTTAACACCATTTTCCTCATTCGCCACGTATGCACCACATCAGCATCCCTCCCATCATTCAATCTCACCCTTAAACCAAGGGTATACACCATTCTTCTCATTCTCCATCATTCTCTGTTTTTTAGTTTTCTTTATTTAATACAACTTATATAATATTCAAACATTAATAATTAAATGTTAACTTGAAACATTGGAAATAACATTATGAAATAAACTAAAACTAAAAAAATATCTAGCCTTCATTGTCGGAAAGAGGCGGAAGAGACCATATATGTTCGACCAAGTCCGACGTACGCGTCATGTGTATCGTCATTTTCCAAAGCCAATCGATTATATTCTCTTTGTGTTTCGTCAACCGGTTGATATTGAACGTTGTACTCGTAAATCGCGCATCTCTCGTCTTCAATAATCATGTTATGCAAAATACATATTGCGTACATCATCTGTCTAATTTTTTTTAAACCCATGTTCGTGTTAGGTTGGCCACTATGTGCCACTTTCTATTTATGATACTGAAACATCTTTCAATACCTTTTCTTGCCGCTTCTTGAGTTCCCTTAAAATTCTTTTGTTTATCATCTTGTGGGCACGTGAAGGATTTCACAAACATCGACCACGACAGTCGACGGATATATCCCGTCACCATAATAATACGCGTGCTTGTATTCGATTCCTAAAACATGAAAACTTGATTCTGGCATCATACATTCTACTATGTTATTGTAAAACCCTAACTATGGAGGACCGTTAAATCATTATTTGTACCGGCAACACCAAACAAGGTATGCCAGATCCATAAATCTTGTGAAACAACTGCTTGCAAGGATATAGTCGGGTGTGCATTATCACCTCGTATGTATTGACCGCGCCAAACATTTGGGCAGTTTGCGCACTCCCAGTGCATACAGTCAATGCTACCAAGCATCCCGGTAAATCCATGTTTTGTTTCATGGCATTCATGTAACTTTTGAATATCACTCCAAGTAGGACTACGTATATATTTTTTGATATATAACTTAATAATAGTTTTGGTAAACTTATAAACACTATCGTGTACCGTTCTTTCGAACATTTGAAGATACCCGTCCAAAGCATCATGAACCGTGTCGTATGCCATATGCCGGATTGATGTTTGGTCATCACCAAATAAAACATGTTCGATCGTAAACTCCATTGCATGTAGAAAACAATTCGCATCGTTAGACGAAGAAGAATCATACATTATTGTTTTGGTTGAAATAGGTTTGAGAATGGTTCGTGTAGACCCCTCGCATGAGGGGTACCACCTAAACAGCCACGTCGGACCCTTAATCACCCTTACTGACTCACACCAGATAGACTTTGGTATGTTAGACACAACACCTGAGACACTTGAACAGGGCCGTCTCTATGTTCTTGGAGGCCTAAAGCATACTAAAATGTTGGGGCTTTTCTCAAAAACCAAATATAAACCCTCCTCCTTTACCCGGGCTTGGGACCGGCAATAATAAACTAATAAGTTTATAGTTGGCGGAGTTTAAAATTGTTTTCTAGTGTGTTGATATATTTAAATGAAATTTACTCTTCTTGCTTTAATTGATGCAAACTGTTTAATTAAATATTCAAAATCACGTTCTACATAAAAATCATTTTCAATCGACAACATAGCTAAACCATTTAATCTTTCTTGCGACATTGTAGATCTTAAGTAATCTTAATTAGTTTTAATTTTGAAAAGCTACGTTCTTCAGAAACTACAGTTACGGGAATAGTTAACATAACTCTATAGGCAATATATGCATTCAAAAAAGAATTAAATGTTTTAATATAACTTAGTATATTAATAGGTGTGTCTAATTCTAAATGTATAATCTCTCTTAACATTTTTAGTTCTTGAAATAAATCTAAACCATCAATATATGATTTTTCTCAATATATTTTCAAGAAACATACACTTAGTTTTTAAACTTTCATCATTTAAGGATTTTAATTTTTTTTATACTAAACATAAAACCGAAACTATTTTCATACTCTTTAAATTGATCAAATCTATTTTTAAGAGATGAAATAGCTTGATCAACTATACACAAGAAGTAATCCGTTCTAAAACATTCAATAGGAGTTTTCAAAGTTTCATTATCAACATTTTCATCAAATTTTTTGTTTCTACGAATAATATGTTTCTCACAAAAAATAGGTTCAATGCCTATCTCTATAGCAATTTTCTCAGCTTCAGTCATAGCCTTTTCAAACCCTTCATCTCTATGCTTTTCAAAATAACAAATAAATGTATCTAGTTGTTTTATAGCATCATCAACACACATATCTTTTGCTTGTAAGCTTTTACTAATTATATTTGTAGCATGCAAAACGTCATACCATATAACCATCACTAAAAAAACACTCAAAACTTTCAAACTCATTTTCAACTAACGTTTTAGCATCACCTTTAGATTTAGGATCGCCACCATCATATGCATCAAATATAGCTTATCTTAATTTTGGAGCTTGAAACCTAATTGCTTTAACACTTTCTAGTCGACTTTCCCAACGTGTTTGTGATAATGGTTTAAGAGTTAAATTTGGTATAGTATCTAGTAAAATTTTTCATCTTTATTTATTCGATCTTGAGTTTGTTTATAAATTGTTTTATTTTTTGCCAATCTTGTTTCTAACTCAAACAATGTACCCATATTAATAATATGTTCTTTACTTGCTTTATGTTGTTTTAGTTTAGCATGTATATTTCTCCAATCGTTACTACCTTCATCGGCTAACTTACTTTTACTTGAATGCACATCAAATAGCTTACAACAAAAACAAAACACTCTATCTAACTTTTTTGAGTAAACCAACCATTTTCTTTCATATTTTTCCCCATTTGCCATCCTTTGCATATATAAAGGAATAAAGTTTCTAGAATATTCGTCTTTTGGAAAATTATAATCATAAATCTTTATTGGTCCTTTTTCTACAAGTAAATCTCTTAACTTAGTATCAATACTAGTCCATTGACTTGGATCATCTAAATTTATCGTTTCGTCTACATTTGTAGGTTCATTGCTATTATTTTCGTCTACATTTATAGGTTCATTGCTATGATTTTCATCTACATTTATAGGTTCATTGCTATTATTTTCATCAACATTTACGGGTTCATCGCTATTGTTTTCATCAACATTTGCATGTTCATCGCTATTATTTTCATCAATATTTATAGGTTCTTCTTCGTTATTAAGTTCATAATCTTCAACATTTATAGGTGCGTCACTATTAGGTTCTTCTACATTCAAACGTCCATCGCTATTCATATGTTCATTATTGTTATCTTTTAAGTTTGTTACATATTTTAGTAAAGATCCTTTTAGTGACTGCATTTCAGCTTCTCGTTTTTGTTTCTTTAACCTTTTAGCATGACCCGACTCATACTTCCTATTTCGATTTGACATTATAAATTCAAAAGTTGCAAACAAGTTCACAAATAATCTAACCTCGCCAAAAAAAAGCTAAGTGCCTAAGTATAAATAATCTTATTTGGTATCAACAAAGTAAAACTTTAATAATCCACAGAAAATCTATGTATAAAAAATTAAGAACAACGATCAAAATTCACAAATTGCAAACAAATTTAAAACAAGAAGAATTAGTGTACCTTGAAAACTGCAAAATAGGTTCAGACTTCAGAATAGTTCAAGTCTCGGCTGCTAAGAAATTCCGAATAGCCGGCTGGTTGGTGAGTCAATTTTTCCCTTCGGTTCTCAGATTGACAAAGATACAGGACGGAGCCTTCAAATAAACTTTAACGAAATTCAGATATCGGACAGTTCGGACTATAACCTTTGAATCAATAAATTTCAGATTTCTCAAATTAAATCTTACAATTGATTTGGGAGTGGGAGAAATCAGATGAATTCTTCATCTTTAATAGTTAATACATCAAAAGAGAGAGCCGTTGTAACCTGCAGACTTGGAATCTGCGATGATGAAGATTATCCTTTGACCCTTTGGTCCTTGCGAAGCAGCGGCCTTGACCTAGAAAATTGAGCATCTGTATAATAATAATAATCATCATGTTTTTTTAATGATATGTAAATTGGAAGGGACAAGGACTCACTCACCACTCACGTGATCATTTGGATTTTGGAGTCTTGTTTTTTTTTCAATTAAGGGCCCAACAACTAAAACCAATAGAAGCCCACATGTCAATTTTAAAAACCCATATTATATTAAGCCTGTTTTGACTGGGGGGCCTAAAGCTCTACCTTGCTTATAATGGACCACGGGCCGGCCCTGCACTTGAATGCAAGCACAAAATGAAGAATGAAATGCAAGTAGAATTGGCAAATACCAACCAATCCCGAATAGTTAAATCACTTTCATTTAATGAACCTTGTTCATCATAGACTTTCATATATGTCAAAACAAGAGAATTTAGCTAGGTTCCGCCAATATATGGACAAACACGAGTCTCACTTTGTGTACTCACCTTCATGCTTACTTGCACTATGAACATATTGTTTTATTTTTGCTAGGGAAACGCCCCATTTTATGTACTCACCCTGAAGCTTACTTTCACTATATATGATCACGTCGTTTTATTATTGCTAATGAAACATCCCACTTTTTTACTCATGTTAACGCTTACTTCACGTTAGTTTATTATTGCTTGTAAAGCCCCACTTTGTGTGCTCATCTTGTCGCTTACTTGCACTATGACCACCTTTGTGAAACATATATAAGTATACTTATTCAAAATAAAATTTATCATAAATAGTAGTTTGTAAACCTAAAATCTTCTTAGCATGATCTATTCCTTCAAAGAGTATCTTTTAAACAATTTGAATCCTCTTGAAAATAATTCTTGTCCAGTTAATTCTCAACGAGTTTATGTTGGTTATTTTAATGTTACTGGATTAACTTGTCGATCAAATAAATAATGTTAGAGATTAAACGAGTTGCGTGATGCGGGAGTACAAGCTCGTTTAACAAAAATGTTATTTGGGCTTTGTTATTCGATTTTATACTTGGGTTTAAGTAATTATCTACTTGGGCTTAAGTGTAATTGGGCTTTTAATTAATTTATTTGGGCTCATAAGGAAAATGGATTTGGATTATATTAATCGATGTCTATCATTCCTTGGATGTTCTGACTCGATTGTATAAAACCGAACTAAAGAGGACGGTTACTTCTTCTCTGGTTCTTCATCTCATATACAGAATCATCAAAATCCAAATTCATCTACAGAAATCTCTATCTTATCCGATAAATCATTGTGTGTAACCCGCAAATAAGTTTATCTGAAAGTGTTCACGATTCAAAGATTAATCCAGATAATTGTTCAAGAAACCAAGATTAAAATCAAAATTAAAGGTTTGCATCATTAATCGAATTCATCATTTTGATACGCAATTTTACAACACTTTATACCCTTAAACTCAATGCACACTTACAAAAGAATTTCTTCAAAACCAACTTCCAGAATTCCAAATTTCCAATGGCTTTAATTAACTTTCTAGAATACCGAGAATACTTGAACTCAGTTAGAACCCTTGCTAATGTCTCAATCATCAATATGTATATAAAGTCCAATTTATTAATCAAATTTAACCAATTTCACCAAAATATTTTCCACATGCAAAATTATTTACTTGAAAGAATCTAAAACTAAACATGTATAGAAAGTTGTAACCATCCATATCATCATGTGTAAGCTATTAGAAGTATTATATCACTTTGAAATCAAGACCACCACTTATCCTAAAGACCTTAACTATTGCTAGCATTTGCTTAAATGAATCAAGACCACAACACTTAGGTGAGTTTGTGAATTGTGCACTTACCACATTTACTGCCAACTTATCACATTTTACATAGTATCGCATAAGTGGCCTATTTCACAACCAAACCAATCAAATTAAGGTCTTGTTAACGACCATTAACATCACATGTGCACCATGTTTGACTGAACCTAAACACCAATTTCTTAAAAGCATGATTATTAACCAAAACTTATTCGTTAATCATCAAAATTGGTCTAATAACTTTCCTCCACAAACTTTTGGTTTCTAAATGCGCAATTGGAAGTAGAACATGTTTATATCATTCTTTGATGAATTTGGTCAATCAATATAAAATGTTACAATATTTTTTGAAGTTGTTATTTTCGAATTATTTTTGAAGCGGTTTTTGTTACAACCTGCTCCAACTTTAGACATCGATATTTCTATGTAATTGCTAAATGTTAACTATTCCGTTTGTGTTTTATGTTGTAAGAGCTTTGTTATATATTAAACAACATCCAACATAGAGTTTAAATAAATAAATAAACTTCTCCTTTGACCTCAATGTTTTATCTTTCAACATTCGGTATTAATATGGTATTTCTAAGTTCTCATATCAATCCTCTCACTTACATTTTCTTTTACTTGAATGTTCTAAAATCGCCACAATGATACAATAATACTGCATTGTGGATTTCATGTGTTAAAAAACATTGGAGGTGAACATAAGAGTTAATTAATAATAATTCACTTTGATATTTCACTAATTTATAACAAAATATTAATTACATTGTGGATTCCATGTGTTAAAAAAACATATATCTACATGGACCAATACCTCGACATAGAGGTGAACAAACCGGGTACTTTTAGGAATCGTAACTGGGTAGAATCCGCTTTCAAGTAGAGGTGCACAAAAAACCGGACCCGAAATAAAAACCCGGAACTGGTTTTTTTAATACCCGAACCGGACCCGATTTGTAGGGTACGGATAGAGCATGCATTTCGGTA
Source organism: Bidens hawaiensis (assembly GCF_021521415.1). NCBI lineage: Eukaryota > Viridiplantae > Streptophyta > Magnoliopsida > Asterales > Asteraceae > Bidens > Bidens hawaiensis. The sequence goes on along the minus strand of NW_027497383.1, from coordinate 99,263 downwards.
GTAAAACCCGAACCGGACCCGATTTGTACCCGGTTATACCCGAAAACCCGAACCGGTTCCATACCTGGAACTGGGTTTTTCCAATACCCGAAACCGGATATTTCAAATACCCGATGTATACCCGAAAAATACCCCTAAAAGTGCAACCTTTTAAAAAATCCAATCTATACCCGAAAAAAGCCCGAAAATAGGGGTTTTTTCAATATCCAAAAATAGAGTATTCAAATACCCGGTTTTAGAATACCCGGTTCTATACCCAACCCGAACCCAAACCCGATGCATAGGGTATGGTTTTTAGAGACAATACCCGGACCCGACCCGGTTATTGCCAATACCCCCGATTTTCCAACACCAGGTCATACCCGAACCCGTTCCATACTGAACCCGTGTATTTGAAAAACCCTATTTGTGCACCTCTAGTTTCAGGTATGGTCAACAAAATTCAAAATCAGGGTGGGTAGGAGCCGGTTCCAAATATAGTCAAGATATTTGTCAGGGTTTTCCAGGTTTTTTCCGGGTAGCAAGTCAAGCAATGTATCGAATATGAGACACAGAATCTTGGTAATATTCACTATATCGTTACATATCATGGATATCAAATTTTAAATCCTAAAGAAGTATATTATGATGCAAAGGGTGATATAAAAAAAATGTAGAAATTTTCTTCTCTTCATCTCTCATTATATACAAAACAAACATCATATACCGAAAGGTCCTAGTTAGAAAACTTGTGACTAAAATATTCAGTTATAAAGATATCATTTGGCAAAAAAACCAACACCAATTTAGATGTATAAAGTTATAACATCAGCATCCATACCATCCCCCCTATAAAGCCTCTCTATAATTTCATCTGATATAATACCCAAACACCATTACTAAGTGCTAAAAGGTAAACGTTCGCCTCGATCAAGAAAAAAAAAACGTTTTAACGTTTTGATTCCGATCTCGATCATGTTTTGTACAGATAGGTCAAAATTGATGGCAAAATGTTATTTACAGCTCTGCCAGCTGCCAATTACCGCCTGTTGTTACCTTTGAATCCTTGACGATTAATGGCCTCGCGTGTGTTTTGTACCAAACAAACAATTTCTTTTACATCTTGAAAGCTGAAGTCAACGACCCGTTTGACTGAAATCATCATCTCATTCTTAGATTCTTCTAGAATCACACTAGCAGCTTTGTAAGCGTTTTGTGACTTCGTAGAAGCTTCCATTGCAAAACTTACATCACTTGTCTGCAGATTAATTACAACAAAGGCAGATAATTAGTTTCAATAATATTTGAATGTATGTGTTTTAGAAAATATGAACTTACAAGATCAAGAAGCCTCATTAAGTTGGCTTGATTTTTAACCACTAATTGGTTTCCTGGATGTGCAATGTTCTTAGACAGCATGGTTTTATCCATTGTTGCTTGATTGTTTAAATTATCAACATCGGATACTGAGGATGATGGTGACTCACCTGCATGAGCGAACAAATCTTAATATTATAAAAAGACAGTTTACTTTCTTATCTTTCACGAAAATAAAAAAACCTAACTTAATTATCATATGATTTCTCAATTTATAAAAAGTACACAAAAAAAGTCACTATACTAATGTTTATTAAAGTCCTCCTTAAACTTGTCTAAAATGCAAGTACTTGTGAATTATTTTAATCTAACTACATTAAGTTAATCAAAATATGACAAAGTGTCATCATCATCATCATCGTACTCAGTAAATCCCACCAATAGCAAAGCTATGGTAGGGTCTGAGAAGGGTAGGATGTAGACAACCTTACCTCTACCCCGTAGGAATAGAGAGGCTGCTTTCAGTGAGACCCCCGGCTCGATAGTAGTTTTGCATCAAGCCTTTGACATAAGGCACATAACACTCAACCATTGGGACACCCACTGATTGGTGCATGTACCATTGTCTTTCGGCTATCAACGCCACCACATGATGCTTGATTAACCTTCCACCACTTTTAACGTTATTTCACGAAATTAGTAAAAATAACGTCAAAGTTAGTGCAATTTCACTTTTGCCCACCCGATGGACCACGCATATATACATTATATGCGCGCACCGCAACCAAGGCGAAAATATGACAAAGTGTAATTCAACATTTTTGCAAATACACACTGAGACACACACTATAGGATGAGGACAAAAAGCCGATTTTACATAAAAGATGTAGAAAGGAAAAGTAGGAATGGTTCTTTAAATTTTTAGGCATGGTGTTTTAAATTCCATGATGTTTTAAATTTTAAAAAATAGAAAACCATGGCTAAAAACTGTTTTCACACTTTTTAGGCAAAATTAACTTTTCAACCTAACCCGAGACCACCACACACACGTGCCATGGTGACTCACCTGCATAATTAACAAGTCATTATTAAGAAAAAAAATCCAAAGTAAATGCAATTTAGACAAGTTTAGGACTTTACTTACAACAATTAGTTTAGTGACTTTTATGTACCTTTTTACAAGTTGAAAGACTTTAAAAATACCAAAAATAGGTTTAAAGTCTTTTCGTAAAAAATAAAAAATTACAGTGATTTTTGTTAAAAAAAGGATTAGGTTGAGGTACATTTCATAATGAAAACAAAAAATGAGCTGTCCCATATAAGCATATAGTATTTTTCTTGTATCATCAAGTCGTCGATATAACAATGCAAAAATTGGGCATACCTTGAGTAACCATTTGCATACTTGTTTGCAAGTCTTGCCTAGTCAGCAAACTCTTGCAATAGACTATCCGCATATATGTTACTTCCATGCATTTATAGGCCAGTGATGCTGCAGCAAATTCTTTTCGTTTCTCATACTCTTGAGCACAAATTCTGCACGTTTTCAAAATCAAAAGTTACTGGTTAAACAATGGTATCTAACATCATTGATTATTTAATTAATATTTAAGTTGAACTTACTTAGAAAGTTTGGCAGAAGTGGTGTAACCACTAACCGGATCCACTCCTTTCGATTTGCTGATGTCAGCAGTGCAGGTCTCCAGAAGCGAAGAAGCATAAAGAAACTTCAAAGAGGAGTCAAAGTATGCGTCGTTACACTCATAATCAAATCCAGAAATCTGCATAAGTTACAAAAGAATAACTTACATAAAAATCATACAAATAAGTTAAAAGAAAAAAAAACATGAAAACTATACAAACCTTTAAACGGTCGGCATAGTCCTTTGACTCCTCAGCTCTTCTAAAGGGAGTCAAAGCAGATTGACCAGAAGAATACTCCTTCAAAAAGCTAATAACACTCAGATCGTTTATAGCATTCTGATTAGCAGCATCTCCAGGATGTTTCATAACCTTTGACTTATTTTGACCAGAACTGTCAACTGCTTGTAACTCAACCATTGGCTCTACGGGGTCCTTTACATTTGAAATATCACCCGCTTTTACCTTTTTTATATCTTTTTTAACAGTTGGATTCATTTCTGGGCTGTCCATATCACGCGATTTTTCTTCAGATCCAGCATGCTTCAGATCTACTTCAACCCTTCTCATCTTATTAGGTTGACCAGTCAACGGATCAGTCAATGCCCTTACCATTGTTCTTTGAGAATTTGATCTTTGATCTTTATCTTTAACACCATTAGCATCTCCTTTCGTGCTCATAATCTTTGAGGCTTCTTTATGTTTTACATCAACTTTGCCACCACTTCTTTGACTTGTATCAATATCTTTTCTTGGAATTTCAGCCCTAGCATGAGCTTTTCTTGGAATGGTTTTTCCAGAAGCAGGTGAATTATTGTAAGGATTAGGAGCACTAATGGAAAACGACGAAACCGACCCTACTGGTGACCCTTTTCGTTCTTGCAAACTAGCCCTCCTAGAAGAACCAGATATCTTTGAAGAACTTGAAGTTGTAATCTTTTCTCTATGCTGCTGACTGTTTTCATGTCTTGTGTCAACTGAATTCTCTTTACTAGTTGATAACTTAATTTTCATTGTTTTTCCTTTAACAAAAGACATGTCATCAGCAGACTCCTTCACCCCGGTCTTTAATCTCTTATCTTTCATTTTTATTCTATCTTCACTGCTTTCCAAAGTGTTTGCATAAGGTTGACTTTGACTTTCCTGCCAATCTTTCAACTTCCTTTTCTTTGCGGGAATCTCCACCTTTTTATCCAATAATTTTTCGTGACTTGTGTCAACTGAATTCTCTTTAGTAACTGATAATTTGATTTTCATTGTTTTTCCTTTGTAAAAGGACACATCATCAGTGGACTCCTTTACCTCAGTCCTCAATCTTTTATCTTTCAGTTTTATTCTATCTTCACTGCTTTCCAAAGTGTTTGCATAAGGTTGACTTTGACTTTCCTGCCAGTCTTTTAACTTCCTTTTCTTTGCAGGAACTTCCACTTTTTTATCAAATGGCTCACTCTTCATGGAACCTGGTGTGTCTTCAGTATGAATCTTGACTGAAACTACCAGCTTGTCCTTAGTCTCATGCTGATCAGACCATGTCTTGTTTTTTAACCTTTTAGCCTTCACAACATCTGCAAACATATTCAAAAAGAAATTTAATACTTTCACATAATCATTATCACGTTTAGCAACAGCTGGATATATACCATTTTTCTCGACCAAGGGTTGGTTGGTTTCAATCAAAATGGAGCTGCTGCCTTCAGGTTTGGACTTAATCTTTTTAATTTTATTAGTCATGGTCTCAGAATTCACATTTGAGTTTGTATGGTCAGAATACCCAGTATCACCCCTACTAGCATTATATTGAAGACAGTTCTGATTCTGAGAAATTAACTGAAGGTTCATTTCCTGAACTGCCCTTGTGGTTTCATCCTCACTGATATCACAATGATTCCTTCCAGGCCTACACAATAATATAAACTACTTATCTTTTTTCCTGAAAAACTTATAACATAACATAAAAGACAGTAAAAAGAACTTACAGCCATGTTGACATGCTACACAGCCACTTATCAGGCAGATTATCAGGCTCAATACCAATTGGCAGGAGTCGCCACTTTTCACAACGATCACATCCTACCCAATTGTCTGGAGGGACTGCGGGGCCCAATTCTATTTGCTGAGAGACTGACACCTCAGCAAGAGGGGCTGCGGGACCCACTTCTGTTTGCTGAGGGACTGCCACCTCAGAGGGAATTTCATTCCTCCCAACATTTGCTACTTCTAACGCTCTATGTTCGGTGTCAAATATATCTTTATAGCTATTGCGTACCTCTACAATATCTTTTAAAGCACTTTTCTTGTTTTTCATTGATCCAGGGAGACTAGACCTCAAGATTTCTTTTGTTTGAACATCTTTTAACTTATTTTTTCTTTCAGATGGTAATTTTGCAATATTTTTAGGTAGTTTCACTTCCTGCGGTTCATGTTTAGGAGCATCAGGGTTGTTTTTACAAGCAATCTGTCTGATTCCCCTTGAATCAAGTGAAAGCTTTTTGACATTTTTCTGTTTAAAGCTTTCATCTGACTCTTTTCTTGTAAAATCAGGGTCAGATAACAGTTCTTTTTGTGTTTCTCTTTTCTTTAGAGGTACGTCTTTCTTGGCCACTCGATTTGGTTCAGATATTACAGAATCAGATAAAATCTTTTTGACATTTTTCTGCTCACAGCTTTCGGGGCCAAAAGATAGGACGTTTATCAGTTCCTTTCTTGTTTCTCGTTTCTTTAAAGGTACGTCTTTCTTAGCTTCTCGTTTTGCTTCAGGTATTGTAGAGTCAGACGACAGATTGACTTTCAAACCACTAGTCAAACCCTGTTTACAGTCAACAGATTCTGTTTTTATACTTTTATCTGAAACTGGAGCCTTGTCATCCTCAACAACTGAGAAACTTGTCTTTCTCTCAACAACCGGTTTGACCTTAACTTTTAAACATATTAGGCTCTCATTTAGTGGTGAAACCAGCTTGTTTCCAGGAACAAAGATAGATGTCATATCCTACAACATGGTAAACAAAAAAATTATTGAAAGATTAACAACAATCACGAAACAAGAGTATGATAAACATAATCAAACTTACTCCAAGTATGCCACCAGGAGAGTTAAACAGGGCATCACGAGATTCGTTTGGCGGACCACCACTATCCTCAACATTGTTGCCCGTTGAGGAAGATGGAGTAAGAAGTCCAAGACCAACTTTAATCCGTACCTTTAGTGATCTATGCTCAGTTGGATTTACCAAATTACTTCTAGGGGTTTCCCTTTTAATAAAACATGTATCTTTGCTTGCCGTGTCATCAGCAGATGACACATTTTGATCAACACATACATCTTTGTGCTGGGATGCAGCTGGCTTAACAGGATCGGCAAATGTCACTGGATTTAAGGCAGTAGGAGCACCCTAAATGGTAACCCAAGTTTCAATAAAAATGAAAACAAAATAACCAAAATATATTGCTATTTGTATACGATATACCTCCAAACGGAAACTATTAAGTGGACTTGGTTTATTGGGATTCGGACCCTTGCTATGAGAATGATGGACCGGTGGAGGAAGCTTATATGAGGGTAAAAACGACCCGTACCCACCGTATCTTGGCCCTGCCAAGAAATTAGTTATAGGGTTGTCCCGTCACTTTTCAGATAGAACAGTTCTGTTATGGGTGGCTTACCCAATGATTCTGCAGAACGGCTGCCTTCAAACTCTTTCTGAAAATGACCCAATGCACGTTGAAGCCTCTCGTCCTAAAAGAACCAGAAACTTATATGTTACTAGTGATTGTGTATTAAGAATACATTAAGAAATTACGATCCAGATTGTGCAGACAACACACACAATCAGATTCAATTCACAAAGGGTTGAAAATCAACACCATAGGTGGGAGAATGAAACAACACAAGCTTCATCTCATAGTAATTTTCAAGTCGAGTAAGACCAACCATTGAAGAATGAGCAATACAACATACATTTACAGAATAAACTATCCCACATTTACATTCACATGAAGCTTGAATTACAGCTTATTATTCGTTACATTCTGTTCTCAAAGCCAGTAACCATACACAACTCTCAATTTAACAAACCACAAATACTTACCAGCAACAGTAATCACTATCAAGTTCCAACAGTTTTATTATTAGCGCATAATAATATAAAACTCTTACAATGTAAGAGAGAGCTGTATCCGGGTCAATACGAGCCGCTCCATCTTCAACTTCAGTCTCCGCCATCTCTAACCACCAAACCCTACCCCTAAGCCCAAAACCCTAACGGCGTATCCTAAAATCCAACATAATTGATCACACAACACACATTATCACAAACAACTTGGATATATAACAGCCTACACCAAACAATTAACTTAAAAACCTACAAATTCGTCCGAAGTGTTGGAAAACCCTAAATTGAACCTATATGATCGAAATTAACAACGGAAGAACGATTGACGTGTATGTGTGTGTGTGTGTGTGTGTGATAATGATTACATAAGTTTGGTTCGTTTGAGTGTTGGTTAGAGATGAATGAATGAATGAATCGGTGCAGCAGATGATCGAAGAAGAAGAAGAAGAAGAAGAATTTGATTTTGTGATTTGCGGAAATTGGTTTTGATTTTGATTTTGGTTTTATTACATTTGTTGAGGTCTTACAGAATGAGAGGGAGAGGGGTATTTTGGGTTTTTTGTTTTCAAATCTTATTATTATTATTTTGCTTTCTTCAAGTGTCTACTTGGGCCTAAAGAAAAAGGTTGTAGAACAATAAAAACATTCGCATGTTGATTATTTATTAATACTAGTTGCGTGCCCGCGCGATGCGGCGAGGTTGCACGCAAACATGACATTGGATGCGTAACCGGTGTTACTGTTACTGTTTCTGTATGTGCGTGACTTAACAATAGTATGCGCATAATACGACGATAGTATGCTCGTATTGCGGCATTGGAATCTTAACCGGTGTTAGTAAGCACGTCACACAACGATTGTGCACGCTCAGTCAGGTGTTGGTGTGTACGTAACGCTACATTGAACTCGTTTTGACCCACAACCTGTTCCGCTTAACAATGTTCTAACCGAAATTCGTATGACTTGACCCCTTTCAAGTTTCAACCAAAACTCGTCCCGACCCAAACTAAATTAACCTTTTTGTATCGACTCATTCCAACCTTAACCTGTTAGACCTATGACCCGAACGACCGAAACCGCCCGATTCGTTTGTCGGTCTTTAATGGTAATCACGTAACATGTTTAGTTTTTAATATGAAAAAACTATAGCAATACCATATGCAAATTAAAGAGAATAAAATACTCATTTTTATGGTATATTGTTTTTAAAAAAAATATTAATGTGTGAAAAAGTTATAAACGTTTAAACGTCGTCAAGGTAGTTGGTTTAAAATAAAGGGTATATATGTAACTATTATATAAATTAAGAAAATGTGATTAAAGTTAATGGACCAAACTTGTAATTTTTTTAATAAATTAAAAATAAACCATACATGATTTTGGTTATGCTAAAAGACAAAATTGTCAAAATACAAAATTGCCCCTAAAATGCCTTAATCTTGTGCATTATAGTTTGTACTAAAAGCAATAAGTTTGGTACCTCTTAAAAATTAAAAGGTCCCTCACTCCTGCTTTATATATAGTATAGATAAGAATGAATGTCTAATTTAGTATAAGTTTTCATAACTTGGAATGTGATTTGTAATCAGAAAATGTTAAGAATGAATACTTATGTACTTCATCAAATTATTATCGAATTATAATAAAATTAAGATTATGTTAAAAATAATTGTTGACATTACCTATGCACGTTATCTTTTTCCCAACTCATTTGCTAACCTCCTTGTTCCCTGTGTTAATGGAGTGGAGTTGTTGCTCCCTCGACGTGTCGACATTCATCACGCTTTTGTCAACCGATGTTGTAGTGATCCACGGTCGCTTCTATTTGTACTTCATTATTTGATAAATTTATATTTGATTGCGTAAACCTAATTGGCAAGTTAATTAGGAATAACAAATTCTAGAAATCGCAAAGTTGGATTGAGAATCAAAATAGATTATATGACAAAATATAGAAACTAGATTAGCGCGCGATAAGTAATAATTAAGAAACAAGAAATATGTAAAAAGAAATTGAACTCATTAACAAAAATATAGACAAATTATTTTAAGATCTAGGGATTGTTGGTGATTTTGGTGTCATTGATACCATTATAATTTAGTTGGATATACTTAACACTAAATAAGAAGTTAGAACATGCATTGATACAGGTTAGGATGTACAGAGTACACACTTGACAAAAACTATGCTAAACTTGGTACTTAGGAACCTCGTTTTGTTAATTAGACAAGCAAGCATGTATGTAAAATATGCCGGAATGTAAACAGTTTAAGGGTTATAAATGACACTACCATTTTTAAATGGTTAAATGAATGTTAACCAATTCACTCTAATCCTCTCATTGGTCCTCCGATCGACAGTTTTTGTCACTGGTCATCTCTCTAAATGGTATGGATTACCAATACAACATATCATTAGATAAATGTATCGATCACATTTTTCAATACGCTATATCAAGATAGAATGTCTTTACAAATCTTCAAATGTTCACTATGTCAAAATAGCGAACCCACACCAACACTATGTCAAGATAGTGTACAAACTCTCTCAATAACAACATTACATCAAGATATTGTACTCAACCCTTTAGAGTGTGGCCACACTATATCAAGATAGTGTTTCATTTCTCAAATCATGAAGAACACTTTTGAGTAAGTCACTAGTCCCACACTAGTGATGCTCCTTTAAAAATACAAGAATAGAGTGATGATTGTCTGAACACTTTCTTCTATTTGCTCCACTTCTTCTTTGATCTCTTTTCTTCAATTGAATGTTTTAAACAAAGGATCTAAAAAAGAAATATCGTAAGTAATATTATGTGAAAGATTAGAGCAAAAGGGTGAGGAAAAAGGTCTACAAAGGGTTCAATTTATAGGGAAAAAATTCATAGCATACGAAACCAAAACTAGCCTCTGATGATCTATCTGTTATCACGGGCTATACTATTCATCATTTGTACAACTTAATGCGCATCATGTATAAGAACTATATACACCTGTTTTAATGTGTGAGTTCGTGGCTCCTATAATAACCAAGTACCTCCTCATAGTCAAACGTTTACTCGTCATGATTAAATCAAATTTAATATGATTATTTAACATGAACTTATGTGATGCATGTAATATGATCTAACTATCTATATAGTTTCTACCATAGAATCCTACGTGTCGCTCTCACGTTGCTCCCCACTCCCTCTCAAGCAACCAGATTGCTTAATTTTTGAACGGAGATTTCTGATTGATTTAACCCGATGTTGAGCCAAATAGCCCCACGGGTCATAAGATCCTCTATCCGTCGTTTTGAGTTTTGATTTTGTAAACTCTACCTATCTATTTCTCTTTATCTTCCTAATTAAAACCCCCGGTCCTCACAAAGATTATGTCAGACTCATCTCAGTGTTTAATCAAATCGTATAAAGCAAAGGTTTTCCCCATCCTTCTAAATCCTAAATCCTTCATCCGCATTTATCGTTCATTCATAGGTCTTCATCTAAATGTGATTTTCCGACTTTTTGTTGCGGCAAAATCGGACGCGATGAGTTCTGGGTGTTTCTCCACAACTCCGTTGCTTAAGATATAGGGTTTTATGACCGACTCGCTTTCAACAACCACCGCTTGATTATCGCACCACCATTAGCAAGAACTCGGTAGCGAGCCACATGTGTTCCTCCATTAGCAAAAGAATATTATTATAGGAAAGGTTTTGAATTTTGTAGCGATTGCGGGTGTTGATGATCAATAGCTTGTAAACTACAATGAAGAAGATGACTCCATGGATATAATAGCCAAAATTCTTGATTATAATTGTGAAAGTAAAGAAGGAAATGGGAATTCTAACGAGTCGGTTACTGAACAAGTTGAAGAAAGCAGCAATCTTGATGCTTTTAAGGTACTATCAACGATGGAAGTTGACTGTTTTTGTGCTAGAGATTGACTTTTTTGTTTTGAATTTAAAGGTCCATGTTTTATTATTGTTATTAGGAACTTTAAGTAAAAGATGCTGATGATTCAGATGTTCGACCCAAGTGTGAAACTGATACGTGCTACAGTTTGGGCCATCAAAATGATAACAAAAAGAAAGTATATGGTAATAAAGCAAACTACTTCGTTTAAAAGTGGACCGGTTGTTGGTGAGAAGAAGAAGAGTGTCAATTCAAAACCGGCAATAGTTCAAGCTAAGGCCCATGTTACTAAGGTATATATGTTTATTTTTATACTTACGTTGTTATTTTCAAAACCGGCAACAGTTCAAGCTAAGGCCCATGTTACTTATGTTGGTTATATAGTAACTCCCGCTCAAGTTTATGTCTTTTTCTTTCTCGATTCATATTAGTTGTTTAATCTCTCTAATTGATGAAGGTGTAAGCATATAAGTGATGAGAGTTTGAAAGAAATTTTGATGCATTAATTTTTTTTAAAGTGTTTGTAGATCTAAGAAGTTTGTGTTAGTAATCAACTCAAACTCTCCTAGGGGTGTCATTCGGGTTGTGTGAACGGTTTTCAGGTCAAATTCGTTACTTTTTATTGGTGTTCGAATCTCATATGAATATTGACCATAATATCCTAGGGCTAATAAGCTTTTGGAGTGTAAACAGGTTGGTTGTAATCGGTAATCAGGTTATGTATGTGGGCATGTGATTGGGTTGTAGTATATAATAAGTTTGTTGATCCTAATGTAACTGTTTTATAATATGTAGAAACATAGATATTACATCAACATAGCAGGTAGGCGGGCAACAAGCTGCGCCGCCACCCTTTTCTGAATTGCAAACCCTAACCTGCTAAAGACATACCCCTGCCCCTTTGGAGTCGACACATTGCTATGCACAACCTGTTGGACCCTGGTTAGGAAACGGATAGCTTCCGGTGCCAAGGAGCCAAAGGTATCAAAAGCCAGAGGGACAAAAACATGTTGGTTCTCTTCGCAGGCTTTAGCATGTTTCTCCACATTCTTCGTTTCAGCCCTTTTCATTGTTTGCCCAGCTACAAACCCATTATCCTAATGTTAAAAATGTATTTTTGAAAAAGCTGAGAGCTCCCTTTTTATAAATTTGATGTACATATTTTTATGGTGTGCATGTAGCATAATACCAAGGTACATCCAAGGTTACAATTTTTGGCTTCTTATAGATTCTACAAAAGCAATAAGCTAGAGATGGAACATGAAGCCATTGAATGAGTAAGTTTTAAATTTGTTAATGAATGTTAATGATTGATAAATGAAAATAGAATAAGTAGTTTTTAAAAACCAATTAAAAATTATAAGAATTAACATTTTGAAAATCAAGTTGTAACTCAGTATTAGTGTATTTGGATGGTTGGGATTATGTCATAGCCTCTACCAGATTAAAAAGTTTACCTCATGATGCGAGCTAAACTTTTAGTTCAATTTAGAAATGGCATATTGCCAATAAATTGAAGTTTGGTTTTAGTTGGAAACCAAAAAAATCAACAAAAGGGCATTTTTTGAATTTCTTAAAAAAAATGAGGTACCAATACTTTTAGCTTGATTTATAATAATCTGTTCTTTTGATGATGACGAGGTTAAGGGGTCGGGTTACAAAGTTAGTAACACATCAAGAAACAAGATGTGCTAGACTTAGAGCATTATGCTGCATATAAGGCTGAAGAGACTATCAAAACGTGTTAAAAATTGCAGAAAACATGCGCGACGAGTTATTCTTTTGGATTATGATGGTACTTTAATACCTCCGTCTTTCATTAATAAGAGCCCGAGTTTTAAAAGCATTGGGACGCTCGATTCTTTGTATAGATACGAGAATAATATGGTTTTTCGTTGTGAGTGCAAGGAGTCGAAACATGCTACACGAATATTTTGCTTATTGTGAAAAAACTAGGACTTGCAACAGAGCACAACCTAACTACTTTATGTATATGAACTTTTGGTTAACCAAAGAAGCATAAACGAGTAGTTCCAGTTAATCAGTTGTGGTTAAATCGGTTTTACATGCTGGTTCGGGTCAGTTATGGGACGTTAACCGTTAACTAGATTTGGTCTTGAGATGTTTCGGCTTAACTAAAGTAGCCCAAAAAAATGTAATTGGGTCTAAAAGTTTGTGCTCTACATTTTTAACCACGATATAATTCGTTTTTATACATTTGAGCTTTGATAACTTGAGTTACTCATCTGACATTTGCATCATTTGATTATTATCCACTGGAAAAAAACTAAGAGCTTAAAGAAATGATAATTAAAACGTTCTGTCAAAAACATAAATTATATATACAGAGGATTTTGATATTATCTTGCCATTATCTAAGAATCCTACCAACAATAGAGAATTTAGTATTAGTGCCATGTATTTAGTTACATTCGACCTCTTATTAAAAATATCACAATATGTAAAGTTAGCCTTGCGACCACATATGCGTAGATTAAAAAAAAATATATATATATATATATGAACATCATATTAAACATTTTAAAACTTATTAATTTTCTGTAATAATCAGTCCGTTTATTAATTAGTAGAGTCTACACCTTTATTAATCGGTCCAGTTAATCGTGAATTTACTAAAACTTGGTGCGCGTCGCTTTTGTCGGTTATGGAAATGACGAAAATCAAAGATGACCCACTATTTTCGGTTTTCAATAAAACACTTAACCGACACAACCCAATGGGTTAGGAACATTTGTGCATTATATATCTTTATGTTATTTGGGTGTTTGGATCATAAGATGTCAATATGCAACTTTCTTTGTTTCAAGGAGATGGTGTTACTATTTTCCAATTGTAGGTCCGATAAACATAGGTAGAGGAGCAAAGTTGAAAGAGCGGTTGGTTGAGATCATAAGAGATTTTTTTTCTTATCAATAAAAGAATATTTTTATTTTAATCTAAAAAATCTATTATGATAAACATTTTTTAAAATCCCTATTTTGGTAAATAGAATTCTCAATACCACTCCTTTGAAAAAACAACTCTAATAATTAATTCTCAACTTATTGTGTTTTTTTAATTTATCTATTATATATTGTACGGGTTAGGTTATAACAAGAAGTGTGATTTGTGTAGAAAGGATCATTTGCATGGCTTAGTAGAGGCCTTTCATGTGTATGTGCTCAAGGAAGCAAAGACGATTAACGCCCGTCATTTGATTTGCATGAACAGGTCAACCGCTATGCACTAATCGATAACTAAAAGTTTAAATAATGCTTTAGCGCCTTTTAAGATGCTATATATGCCTGATGATGCTAAGCTCACCTTTAAACTAACAAGAGGATTCTCTAAAACAGAACATTGTGTGTGATAGCTTAGTTTCATAACATCAAGTAAATGTGTTTCAGTTAATATGATGATGCTTATAAAATACTTTTTAGTTATGTATCATTTTATTGTTGATTTTGAAATAATTGATGGGAACATGGAAAGCTTCATTTTCTAAAAAAAAGTTGACCATTACTCATTTACTCTTAATATTTTCTAAATTCTAATCACATGTTGTTTCGTTCTATTTTGTGGTGGACTTATCTCATCGGAGAACTTATTACATTTTTTAACGAATTTCCTTATATGTTCCTTATTTCGTTACATAAAGTAGGTTTGGCAATGACTTCAAGATTAGTTTTACACCTTATATTCGTTTATTAATTTTATATAAGTTTTTATGGCATATACTAGGTATAATAGCTTTGCAACGAATTTTAAATGTTAGTTTTTGTGAAATCAATAGGATCTTTTGTGAAATATAATGGCATTTATTAGGTATGTAAACAAACCGAGCGAATACGAATTGTCGCCTGTCCGTGTTCATGTTCGTGCATAAAAAACTTAGTATGTTCATGATCATTCAGTTAAAACCTAAACGAACAGTTATCGAGTGTAAGCGAACAATAAGTTAAACGAACATAATAGAACAAACCTAAACGAACACAAATGAACATTCAATATAACAATAAAATTATGATCAACCTAAATAAGAAATGAACAAATATTTCATTAAATCAAAACAAAAATCATTACATGAATGACGAATACACTAATTTGTATGTAATAAATCAAAACAAACCTCCCTACAAAAACTAAATAAAACTGAACCAAATTAAATTAAAATATTAACTCTAAATAAAACTCTATTTAAAAATAAAAATATCATTAGAAACAAATTAATAAAAAATTCTAAAATAAAAACCTAACTAAAATCCGCCTAACACGCGGGCTAAAAACTAGTTATTTAATATACACCTTTGATCCTTCATCGATTATTGAAAATAGATAAAGGTGCTTGAATAATGTTCTTAATCGTATTAACTTATTTATTTATTTATTTATTTTCTATGCTTTGTTATATTTATCATTTTTACTTATTTTTTCTTTTCTATATTTTACATTTCGGTTCAATTTTTGTAAAACAACGTGTGTGTATGGTTCAACGTGTTTATATATATTTTTAACTTTTCTTTTATCTATTTTATGTTCGGTTTAACAACCACGTCGCAACGCGTGGGTCTTAAAAACTAGTTTCATATTCAAATTCATTTTATGTTTTGATATATTTTATTTTACATACAGTTTTGTTTATATATCTAGTGTAACATCCCAAAATTTCGATCTAAAATTGGCAACTTAATAAAGTTGAATGATCAAAAATATTCTCAAGATAAGTAATGGGAAAATTTTAAATAAGGAAAATAAAAAGAAAATAAGGAAGTAAAAAAATTCATAAAACAAATCCATTCCATGTAAATAAAATGGGATAAAGAATCCATCCCACATGGAAAGATGGAAGAAAGTGGAAGCATTCTACATAGGTATAAATAAGGAAAAATAAAACTCATCCCACATGAAAAGTGAGAAAGAAATTAAAGTTCTTTATAAGAGATGGAGTTTCCATAGTAATATTCTTTTATGCTTAGCATACACTAAGTGGTCCTAGCGAAGGGTGCGGAGCACCCGACGCGCACGGGCTCAGGCGATGGCGACGGCGACGGCGACGGCGATGGCGACAACGACGGCGAAGGAGAAGGGCGTTGGGCGCTTTGATGCGCACATGGGACAAAGAATCCATCCCACATGGAAAGATGGAAGAAAGTGGAAGCATTTTACATGTGTATAAATAAGGAAAATAAAACCCATCACACATGGAAAGTGAGAAAAAAAATGGAAGTTCTTTATAACAGATGGAGTTTCCATAGTAATATTTTTTTATGCTTAGCACACACTAAGTGGTCCTAGCGGAGGGTGCGGAGCACCCGACGCGCACGGGCTCTGGCGAGGACGATGGTGACGGCGAATGGCGTTGGGCGCAATGTGGCGCTTTGATGGCACACTTCGCACGCTCGCATCGTCGCGAGCCGCTTGGGAGACGCCTTAGTATTTTTGGGCAATGGGAGTTAGGCCTAAACAAGGGATCAAAAATGAAAATTGTATCCAGGAACCCATCGCGATACACGATGTCACACCCTCAAAATCCACTAACGGAGTTTTACCGTCAGAGGGTGTGAACTGGCAGGATCGGAATCATCAGTTATAATCAAACCATAAAAACGTTTAAATGAAAATAAGTGCGGAAGCGTAAAACCATAGAGAACAATGTTACGTCACGCAGGACGATTTAAAACCAATGATAACAGTTAAAAGTAAGTTTGCATGGTTAAAAGTTTTTCAAGCAATGCATGTTCCTAAACCGCGCGCCCGCCTCGGCTACCTGAGAATAACATACTAAAAGTGTCAA
This sequence comes from Bidens hawaiensis, assembly GCF_021521415.1. Lineage (NCBI taxonomy): Eukaryota > Viridiplantae > Streptophyta > Magnoliopsida > Asterales > Asteraceae > Bidens > Bidens hawaiensis. The sequence goes on along the minus strand of NW_027497383.1, from coordinate 82,518 downwards.
CACAAGGTTGGTGAGTTCACAAGTTATATAAAAATAAATCGTTTAGCGTTTGCGTTCAGCGTTTTGCGTTACAGCGTTTTGCGTTACAGCGTTTTGCGTTACAGATAGTGTTATGTCAATTATATATCGATAGGTAGCTAGTCTATACAACAAGTATTACTAAGTGTTCGACACCGAAGCTGACTCGTTTATTAAGTGCCTTGTCACCAGGTCCTCCAGACCATGGTACGTGTTAGCCAAAATTACACCCGCTCGACCTCCAGTCGAGTTTAGCGTTGGGTGGGGTTTGTCAAACCCAGTAGTACTACTCAACAGTGACTCGCTATTCTAAATATTAACCGGTTCGATGTGTAGGACTTCAAATGTTTCGTTTGCCACTTAGCCTTTACAAGTGATATATAATTTATAACAAAATCTTAAATGCGTTGTGGAGTATGTTATCTCCCCCAATGTGAAAAGCGTTTGAAAACAGTTTAAAGAGGGGAAAGTGAAACTCACTGTTTGCGAAGAATTTCTCAAAATAAATCACCAAGATGCGCGTCACCGAAAATCTCTCTCTAACGTTCTAAAACAACAAAGAGATTTTTCTAAGTGTCGGAATATTATCGAGTCTCTAGACCCGGCACATAATACCTATGCACATAACATGTTTCGTGTTTCGTTTGTGAATCGTGTGTGACTTTAACAAGTGTTTTTGTGACACATCACATGTGTAAGCAATCATATACGTGTCATGTATTCATAACGTACATTACTAGCAATTATTCCCCGTAAGGACATTTTGGTCAACAAATAACAATTGACTAGCCATTATTCCCCAAAAGGGCATTTTGGTCAAATTATGACAATCATCCTGCAATCATTCCCCTCAAGGGCAATTTGGTCAAAACACGATAATAAATTAGCAAGTATCATATTTCATGCATTTTCACAAAACTCAGCAGCTAGTTTCACCGAGACAGAAATCCTACTAGAAAGATTGTACTATTTCACCGATCATAGCATCTCAATTAATTTACCAAAAATCATCACAGAAGCACATATGTCTTAGGTTTCCAGAACATATTTTATTACATTTTTATTCCTCATAGTTTTCTCACAATCATCAAATCATTACATCAAACTCATAACAGTCAAATTCATGCGCAACAGAATGTTATTTGCAATTCCCATTAAACGAAAAATCCAATAAATGCAAGACCACTTGGGTTTGGTTCCTAACTCAATGAGTCAACTTCCAGAGGTGGAACCAACCCAATTGGTCCCGTAGTTCATGAGATATAACATTTACAACATAACCTAACAGCAGGTCTAACAGCTCAGCTTTGCACAACGTTTTTGTAAAATCATAAAAGTTAACCTTTACTTGTCCAAAAATTACAAATTTATATTCTATAGAAACTAGACTCAACCTAGTTTACTGTAGTACCAATAGTCTCAACCAATTTTCACGTTTACACTTCGTTACAGTCACTTAAACATCATATACACATTCTGTCCAGAAACTGTTTGCATCCAAACTCAACATAATAACAATCTATGAACTATCATGCATTCATATAACCCTCTAGACTCCATAAACACCATCCATGCACATCAATTACATATTACATACTTGATTAGGGTTTGTGTTTGAACTCAAATCAAAGACACAACAATTTGCATGCAACAAGATTCAATCCAGTTATCAAATCATCATTCAATCAACCACAATCGTATTAGCTATATACATACACAAAATCGGCAGCTTAGGGTTTGTGGTTAACCCAACAAACATCAAAATCAAGCAACAAGAATGTATAGGATAATCAAATATACCTTCCTAGCACCTAGTTCTTCAATCAAGGGCTTGAATTGATGTTGTATGTGTGTGTATTGATGGACGGCAGCCAAGGGTTCACAAGGAAGGAGGCCGATCGGGATCTTGGGTTAATAATAATAATAATAGTTAGGGTTAAGTTAATGATATATTTATAGACATACAAGTTACACTCAAGTCCCTCTACTTTCAAGTGTTGTTTTTCTAACTTAACTAACTTAGTTCTTGTCTAGCATTACACACAATATAATCAAGTAACACATATGTTAACACATAATTATCACATAATTATTATGTTGACGTTTTTCGTTTATTCCTCAATCGTTTGCGTCAACTTGTTTGCGTTTCGGTGCAATTCCCGAAAGACTACACATGTAGTAAGTGTTAAGCGTCATTTAAACCCTAGTTTAAATGTAATGAAGTGTGCGTTATAGATTCAATGATCTTAAGTTTGAATTGACGGAGTTGAGTTAACGGAGTTAACCTGAAATTGACGATTGTCACATCATTCCCATGTTAAAGAATTTTCGTCCCGAAAATTTGAGTCAAGTCGTGATGAGAGTCTGAAAGAGTAAGAAAAAAAAAATTTCAGTTTGTCATATCATCCCCTAGTAGAAAGAAATTTCGTCCCGAAATTTAATTCATACCTCCGGTGATGTCTGACGGTTTGCCGAGTTTCGCGGTTTTCTGTGTTTGGTTAGCCCTTCAAAAAGGTGAGGATACTTTTTCATCATTTGATCCTCGCGTTCCCACGTGAACTCCGGTCCACGTCTCGAGTTCCAACGAACCTTAACGATTGGAATTTTGTTGTGTTTGAGCGTTTTGGTTTCCCAATCCAAAACCTCGACTGGTTCCTCAATGAAACGTAACTGTTCATCAACTTGCAGTTCCTCCAAAGGAACTACTTGGGTTTCATCGGACAGGCATTTCTTCAAATTTGATACGTGGAATACATCGTGTACGCCACTGAGTTCTGTTGGTAGGTCCAGTCGGTACGCCACCGGACCAATGCGCTCAGTTATCCGGTACGGACCAACATACCGTGGGTTGAGTTTGTTTCGCTTCCCAAAGCGAACCACACCTTTCCAATGTGAGACTTTGAGTAACACTCGATCGTTCACTTGAAATTCGAGAGGTTTTCGGCGCTTGTCGGCGTAACTCTTTTGGCGATCTCGTGCTGCTGCCATGCGATTTCGGATCTGAACAATCTTTTTCGAAGTTTCGAGTACCAGTTCCGGACCAGTGATTTGGCTGTCACCCACCTCTGCCCAGCAGAGTGGTGATCGACACTTCCGTCTGTACAGCGCTTCAAACGGCGCTGCCTTAATACTTGCGTGGTAGCTGTTATTGTACGAAAACTCTACCAAGGGTAAGTGGGGTTCCCAACTTTTTCCGAAATCCAAAACGCATGCACGCAACATATCCTCTAGGGTCTGAATAGTTCGTTCACTTTGCCTATCCGTCTGAGGATGGTATGCTGTGCTCATATCAAGACGGGTGCCTAGTGCGCTTTGCAGCGACTTCCAAAAGTGCGAAGTGAAACGAGAATCTCGATCAGAAATGATCGAGACAGGCACTCCGTGTCTAGACACCACTTCTTTCATGTAAACACGAGTTAGTCTTTCCATTTTGTCCGATTCCTTAATCGCTAAGAAGTGGGCAGACTTAGTCAACCGGTCAACGATCACCCAGATGGTATCGCATCCCGTCGGTGTCTTAGGTAAACCCGTGATAAAATCCATTGAGATGTGTTCCCATTTCCACATTAGGAGTTCCGGTTGTTGTAGTAGACCAGATGGTTTCTGGTATTCTATCTTGACTCTGGCACAAGTCAAGCATTTGCTCACGTAGGTGGCAATGTCGGCTTTCATGTTCGGCCACCAGTAAAGTGCCTTTAAATCATGATACATTTTATCTGAGCCAGGGTGGTAGAATATCGGGACTTGTGAGCTTCGTCCATCACTAGAGTTCTCAACTCTCCGTATCGTGGAACCCAAATCCGGTTCTCAAAATATCGGACCCCGTCCGATTTGGTTTCAAGTTGCTTGTTCATGCCCCGCATGAGTTCCGATGGAAGATTATCATCTTTCAAAGCTTCAAGTTGCGCATCGCGAATCTGATCGGGCAAGTTGGCATGAATCGTGAGTTGCAATGCTCGCACTCGTCTGGGTTTATCTGTTTCTTTTCTGCTGAGGGCGTCGGCCACCACATTGGCCTTGCCAGGGTGGTACTTGATGGCACAATCATAATCTTTGAGCAGCTCGACCCAACGACGCTGTCGCATGTTCAGCTCCTTCTGATCGTAGATATGTTGGAGACTCTTGTGGTCGGTGTAAATGGTAAACTTGGTACCGTACAAGTAATGCCTCCATATCTTAAGAGCAAACACCACAGCTCCGAGTTCCAAATCGTGGGTCGTGTAGTTCTTCTCGTGAACCCGTAGTTGTCGAGAGGCGTAGGCTATAACCTTCTCGAGTTGCATCAGCACACAACCAAGACCTTGTATCGATGCGTCACAGTGTACCTCGAAATTTTCCGTTCCCCCGGGGAGGGCTAGAATAGGGGCGCTACAAAGTTTGGTTTTCAACAGTTGAAAAGCGGATTCTTGCGCGTCACCCCAATTATACTTAGTGCCTTTGTGAGTCAAAGCGGTGAGGGGTTGAGCAATCTTTGAAAATCCCTCGATGAAACGCCGGTAGTAGCCGGCCAGTCCTAGGGATTGCCGCACCTCAGTCGGAGTTCTTAGGTGCTTCCCAGTTTTTGATGGCCTCTACCTTACCGGGATCGACATGGATACCATTTTCGTTGATCACATGTCCTAAAAAGTGAACCTCGCGAAGCCAAAATTCACATTTCGAGAGTTTAGCATACAGTTGTTCCTTCTTCAATAATTCCAGAATTACCCTTAGGTGCTCTTCATGGTCAGTCTCGTTCTTGGAGTAGACGAGAATATTATCAATGAAAACAATCACAAACTTGTCGAGGTACGCCTTGCATACTCGATTCATGAGATCCATAAATACGGCTGGTGCGTTGGTTAGGCCAAAAGGCATAACCGAAAACTCATAGTGACCATACCGTGTTCTGAAAGCCGTCTTTGAGATATCTTCTTCGCGCACTCTTAGTTGGTGATAACCAGATAGCAGATCGATCTTCGAGTAGTAACTCGATCCTTGAAGCTGGTCAAACAAATCGTCAATTCGGGGTAAAGGATAATGGTTCTTGACCGTCACCTTGTTCAACTCCCGGTAGTGATACACATGTGGAAAGTCCCGTCCTTCTGTCGGACAAACAAGACAGGGGCTCCCCATGGCGATGAGCTAGGTCGGATAAAACCCTTATCCAACAAGTCTTGCAACTGAGTGGACAGTTCCTGAAGTTTCGCCGGTGCGAGCCGATACGGGGCTCGTGCTATGGGTGCTGCACCGGGTGTCAACTCGATTTGGAATTCGACTTGACGAATAGGAGGGAGTCCGGGCAAATCCTCCGGGAAAACTTCCGGAAAATCTCGCACAACCGGAATATCTTCAATTCGTTTCTCCTCTGCGGGTTTCTCAACAATTTGCGCCAAAATTGCCGGATAACCCTTTCGTAGATACTTCTGCGCTTTCATAAGGGTAATGACGCTGGTGGTCATGCCGCTTCTCTCACCTCGGACCGAAATGATCTCGCCGGAAGGGGTAGAAATGTGAACTATCTTGTCGTGGCATATAATCTCCGCTCGGTTCTCGGATAACCAGTCCATGCCGACAACGACATCGAAACTACTAAGCGTAAAAGGAATAAGGTCGATATCAAAGACATGACCTGACAGTTTTAACTTGCATCCCGCAAGTACATGAGTCGTTACTATAGTCTTACCGTCAGCTAATTCAACAGGAAACTTAGCATCTAACGGAGTTGGAGTTAAGGCTAAGAGTTGGCTAAAGGCTTTCGACACAAAACTCCTATCAGCTCCAGTGTCAAAACAATACAGAAGCAAAACAATCGTTCACAGGGAACTTACCAGTCACCACGTGCGGATCATTGCGGGCTTGACCCTACCCAATTACAAACGCTCTTCCCTTGCCATTGCTTCCACCATTACTGCCACTTCCATTACCCCCATTGTTGTCATTCTGTTTCAGCTTGGGGCAATCTTTTCTGAAATGACCTTCCTGCCCACATTCAAAGCATCCCTTCATCGTCATAGGTGGCTTAGGAGCACCCTTTGCCGCAAGGTCTCCTCTACATTCTTTCGCTTGGTGACCCATCTTTCCGCATCTCTGACACTTGGCACGGTCACACTGGCCAACATGATGGTAGTTGCACCTGTTGCACTTTGGATATTTCCCAGCATATCCGCTCGAAACCTGCCCGGTACCGTTGTTGTTGTTGTTGTGATTCTGAGTGTTAAAGCTCCGAGTGAATTCGGGCTTACGGTAGTGTTGTTGCGGTGGGAGGTTCGAGGATGAAGATCTGGTGTTGTCAAACTTCCTCTTCCCGCTGTTCGGGTTGCTGTTGCTGTTATTGTCGTTACTCGGGTTGTCACGGGCTTTAGTGGTCGAACCCCTAGGTGGTAACGCACCTTGGGTCACAGCCTGATCCGTCAGTTTGTGAGCTAAACGGATCGCTTGTTGGATCGTGGCTGGTCTGGAAGACGTCACCATGCCCTTAATCTGCGGTGCTAATCCATCAATGTACATTTCTATCCTCTTGCTCGGCGGATCCACCATCCGCGGACACATCACAGCCAACTCGTGCGAACGAGTAGTGTAGGCTTCGATTTCCGAGCCCACCATCTTCAGTGACCAAAATTCCGACTCTAACTTCGAAATCTCCTCTCTCGGACAGTACTCCTCTCGCATCATATTTTTGAACTCCTCCCAGTTCATCGCATTAGCCAGTTCCAATCCAAGGATCTGGACGTTCGAATTCCACCAAGTGAGGGCAGAATCCTCAAGTGTTCCAGCAGCGAATTTGACCCTACTGGCAGGGGGACAATTACACATCTCAAAGGCCGACTCGGCCTTCTCAGCCCAACGCAGGAAGCCTATAGCTCCCTCAGTGCCCTTAAACGTACTGGGCTTGCAGTCAAGGTAGTTCTTGAAGGTACACGTTCCACTTGGACCTCCAGCTTGATTCTAAACGTGTGCGGCTAAAGCGGCCACTGCATGATCGTTTAGCAGAGTTTGGAGTTCAGCTGCAGTCAAGTTGATGTTACCACGTCCTTGTCCAGCGTTTCTTCCAGCCATCTAGGTATTATCATCCCGAGATGTCGCCGCCTGAGGACACGTCCGAGTGTGCCTCTGGCTCAGCCGGTCCTTCCTCCGGTTCCTCTTCGGGTTCCTCCTCGGGATCCTCCTCAGGCTCCTCTTCGGGATCTCCTTCGGGTTCGGCCTCAGGCTCTGCCTCAGGTTCGGCTGCGTTCTGAGCAAGTTGCATTCGTAAGACATCGCAACGCTCTAGAGATATCTCGGTTCGGGTCCTTGCTTCTTGGAGTTGCTCTTGCAAGTCTATCATCTCAGCTTGCATCTTCATCGTAATTTCATCTGTTGATCACTAGCCTCTTGCATTTCCTTCATTGCCGCTGCCATGCGTGCAATCTCCTCTTTAGTCTCGGTTCTGTCTTTTAACATTCTGGAAACGTTCTCTCTCGTATAGCGCATGTAACCCACGTCACGCTCCAAGCATGAAACAACAGCTGCGAGAACTCTCTCTACAGGTTCGGTTATGGGTGGTAGGGTGTTGGGATAAGCAGGGTGGTTCGGGTGAGGTAACGGGGGAACTTGTTCGCGATAGACCATACGTCTGATCATGTTAGGGTACCAATCCCAGCTAACGTCGTTTTCGTATATGCCTCCGGATAGGCGGTACCTCTTCGGTGCGGGAGCTTCGAGTTCCGGGACTACTTGGGGCGGCGATGCGGTAGGTAACTGCGGTTCCTTCCCGTGAGCATGCGTCATCGAATTGGATGATGATGAGGGTGGCGTCGACATTCCTACAGGTAAGCCGTGTATGCGCGCGCGTATGAGTGAAAGATGTAAAGAGATAAGAAAACAAGACTACACAAACCTATGCAGTGCGTATCATTATAACTAATGGGTCGTCGCGGTTATAGTCTAGTATGCATGCAGCTTATAGTTCGCTATAACCAATGGCTCTGATACCAATCTGTCACACCCTCAAAATCCACTAACGGAGTTTTACCGTCAGAGAGTGTGAACTGGCAGGATCGGAATCATCAGTTATAATCAAACCATAAAAACGTTTAAATGAAAATAAGTGCGGAAGCGTAAAACCATAGAGAACAATGTTACGTCACGCAGGACTATTTAAAACCAATGATAACAGTTAAAAGTAAGTTTGCATGGTTAAAAGTTTTTCAAGCAATGCATGTTCCTAAACCGCGCGCCCGCCTCGGCTACCTGAGAATAACATACTAAAAGTGTCAACACAAGGTTGGTGAGTTCACAAGTTATATAAAAATAAATCGTTTAGCGTTTGCGTTCAGCGTTTTGCGTTACAGCGTTACAGCGTTTTGCGTTACAGCGTTTTGCGTTACAGCGTTACAGCGTTTTGCGTTACAGCGTTTTGCGTTACAGCGTTTTGCGTTACAGATAGTGTTATGTCAATTATATATCGATAGGTAGCTAGTCTATGCAACAAGTATTACTAAGTGTTCGACACCGAAGCTGACTCGTTTATTAAGTGCCTTGTCACCAGGTCCTCCAGACCATGGTACGTGTTAGCCAAAATTACACCCGCTCGACCTCCAGTCGAGTTTAGCGTTGGGTGGGGTTTGTCAAACCCAGTAGTACTACTCAACAGTGACTCGCTATTCTAAATATTAACCTGTTCGATGTGTAGGACTTCAAATGTTTCGTTTGCCACTTAGCCTTTACAAGTGATATATAATTTATAACAAAATCTTAAATGCGTTGTGGAGTATGTTATCTCCCCCAATGTGAAAAGCGTTTGAAAACAGTTTAAAGAGGGGAAAGTGAAACTCACTGTTTGCGAAGAATTTCCCAAAATAAATCACCAAGATGCGCGTCACCGAAAATCTCTCTCTAACGTTCTAAAACAACAAAGAGATTTTTCTAAGTGTCGGAATATTATCGAGTCTCTAGACCCGGCACATAATACCTATGCACATAACATGTTTCGTGTTTCGTTTGTGAATCGTGTGTGACTTTAACAAGTGTTTTTGTGACACATCACATGTGTAAGCAATCATATACGTGTCATGTATTCATAACGTACATTACTAGCAATTATTCCCCGTAAGGGCATTTTGGTCAACAAATAACAATTGACTAGCCATTATTCCCCATAAGGGCATTTTGGTCAAATTATGACAATCATCTTGCAATCATTCCCCTCAAGGGCAATTTGGTCAAAACACGATAATAAATTAGCAAGTATCATATTTCATGCATTTTCACAAAACTCAGCAGCTAGTTTCACCGAGACAGAAATCCTACTAGAAAGATTGTACTATTTCACCGATCATAGCATCTCAATTAATTTACCAAAAATCATCACAGAAGCACATATGTCTTAGGTTTCCAGAACATATTTTATTACATTTTTATTCCTCATAGTTTTCTCACAATCATCAAATCATTACATCAAACTCATAACAGTCAAATTCATGCGCAACAGAATGTTATTTGCAATTCCCATTAAACGAAAAATCCAATAAATGCAAGACCACTTGGGTTTGGTTCCTAACTCAATGAGTCAACTTCCAGAGGTGGAACCAACCCAATTGGTCCCGTAGTTCATGAGATATAACATTTACAACATAACCTAACAGCAGGTCTAACAGCTCAGCTTTGCACAACGTTTTTGTAAAATCATAAAAGTTAACCTTTACTTGTCCAAAAATTACAAATTTATATTCTATAGAAACTAGACTCAACCTAGTTTACTGTAGTACCAATAGTCTCAACCAATTTTCACGTTTACACTTCGTTACAGTCACTTAAACATCATATACACATTCTGTCCAGAAACTGTTTGCATCCAAACTCAACATAATAACAATCTATGAACTATCATGCATTCATATAACCCTCTAGACTCCATAAACACCATCCATGCACATCAATTACATATTACATACTTGATTAGGGTTTGTGTTTGAACTCAAATCAAAGACACAACAATTTACATGCAACAAGATTCAATCTAGTTATCAAATCATCATTCAATCAACCACAATCGTATTAGCTATATACATACACAAAATCGGCAGCTTAGGGTTTGTGGTTAACCCAACAAACATCAAAATCAAGCAACAAGAATGTATAGGATAATCAAATATACCTTCCTAGCACCTAGTTCTTCAATCAAGGGCTTGAATTGATGTTGTATGTGTGTGTATTGATGGACGGCAGCCAAGGGTTCACAAGGAAGGAGGCCGATCGGGATCTTGGGTTAATAATAATAATAATAGTTAGGGTTAAGTTAATGATATATTTATAGACATACAAGTTACACTCAAGTCCCTCTACTTTCAAGTGTTGTTTTTCTAACTTAACTAACTTGTTTCTTATCTAGCATTACACACAATATAATCAAGTAACACATATGTTAACACATAATTATCACATAATTATTATGTTGACGTTTTTCGTTTATTCCTCACTCGTTTGCGTCAACTTGTTTGCGTTTCGGTGCAATTCCCGAAAGACTACACATGTAGTAAGTGTTAAGCGTCATTTAAACCCTAGTTTAAACGTAATGAAGTGTGCGTTATAGATTCAATGATCTTAAGTTTGAATTGACGGAGTTGAGTTAACGGAGTTAACCTGAAATTGACGATTGTCACATCAAATGCAAGACCACTTGGGTTTGGTTCTTAACTCAATGAGTCAACTTCCAGAAGTTGACTCATCCCAATTGGTCCCGTAGTTCATGAGATATAACATTTACAACATAACCTAACAGCAGGTCTAACAGCTCAGCTTTGCACAACGTTTTTGTAAAATCATAAAAGTTAACCTTTACTTGTCCAAAAATTACAAATTTATATTCTATAGAAACTAGACTCAACCTAGTTTACTGTAGTACCAATAGTCTCAACCAATTTTCACGTTTACACTTCGTTACAGTCACTTAAACATCATATACACATTCTGTCCAGAAACTGTTTGCATCCAAACTCAACATAATAACAATCTATGAACTATCATGCATTCATATAACCCTCTAGACTCCATAAACACCATCCATGCACATCAATTACATATTACATACTTGATTAGGGTTTGTGTTTGAACTCAAATCAAAGACACAACAATTTACATGCAACAAGATTCAATCTAGTTATCAAATCATCATTCAATCAACCACAATCGTATTAGCTATATACATACACAAAATCGGCAGCTTAGGGTTTGTGGTTAACCCAACAAACATCAAAATCAAGCAACAAGAATGTATAGGATAATCAAATATACCTTCCTAGCACCTAGTTCTTCAATCATGGGCTTGAATTGATGTTGTATGTGTGTGTATTGATGGACGGCAGCCAAGGGTTCACAAGGAAGGAGGCCGATCGGGATCTTGGGTTAATAATAATAATAATAGTTAGGGTTAAGTTAATGATATATTTATAGACATACAAGTTACACTCATGTCCCTCTACTTTCAAGTGTTGTTTTTCTAACTTAACTAACTTAGTTCTTGTTTCTTGTCTAGCATTACACACAATATAATCAAGTAACACATATGTTAACACATAATTATCACATAATTATTATGTTGACGTTTTTCGTTTATTCCTCAATCGTTTGCGTCAACTTGTTTGCGTTTCGGTGCAATTCCCGAAAGACTACACATGTAGTAAATGTTAAGCGTCATTTAAACCCTAGTTTAAATGTAATGAAGTGTGCGTTATAGATTCAATGATCTTAAGTTTGAATTGACGGAGTTGAGTTAACGGAGTTAACCTGAAATTGACTATTGTCACATCATTCCCATGTTAAAGAATTGACGTCCCGAAAATTTGAGTCAAGTCGTGATGAGAGTCTGAAAGAGTAAGAAAAAAAAAATTTCAGTTTGTCATACACGATGTGTCCAAGAATAAGGCCATCGCGATACGCGATGGTCCGTTATGACTTAGCAACACGTGGCAGACGCCAGGGCTGAGTCATCAGCCACGTGTCTTCTTTCTAACATCGATACGAGACGGATTAAGGGAAGGGTCCATCACGTATCACGATGGGGCCTAAAATCAGCTATAAATAGAAAGGGGTCACGACACTCATTGCTCACACCAAAACCTCTCTCACTAAAAATACTTTCACTATCTACCTCTAAAGCGTGCCCTCAACCCGATAATTATATCATCGTAAACTGACTTGCGTCGAAGTACGTGCGACAAGTCCCGACGACCGGTGCACTTCGTTTTGTGTGCCAACCTCGAAGTACGTGCCAAGCCCCGAAGTTTCGACGAATTAAACTCTACTACACTATATAAGAGTAGAAGTGCTGCTCGTTCAAGTTAGGTATATAAACTCCGAATACCCGCGCATGGTAGGAGTTCTGCTTAAGTTATTATTTTATTATTATTATGGCTAAGACCCTTGTGGAGGATATAGCCTAGACCTTGATCAAAAATTTATAAATACAAAGGATAAGATAAAATAATGTTTCTATAAATTAAGAACTATAAAATACATGAGGGTTAGTTAAAATATTATTTATTCATGATTAAGAAAAGATAATGTGTTATCTACAAAGGGTATAGTCAAGAATAATGTTTCTTCATAAATAAGAAACATAAGATTTTATATATCAAGGTTATAGACAAATAACGCTTTTTATCGAAAAAAAAAACATATCATAGACATTTCTTCTTTAAAAAGAAACATTGCAAATGATTGGCAAATAAATATAAGAAATTCACATCAAAAATATTTTATTCAAACAAAAGATCAGTCAAGGTTTCAAGCTATCAAAACCAGACTAAAGGTCTGCAGCCGGATTAAAAGACGATTCGAGTATTTATATAAACCTATTTCATTATAGGTTAATCATCAATCATTCATAAAGGTTTTCAAACGAGATCACCACATCATTCAGAACAAAAAATCACAGGTGAATACGTTAAACATTTTTAATCAGTCAAGATAAACGAGTTGTTTAACTTAAACAAAGTCAGTCAAATATTTTAAGAGATTATGTGATCTCTAACATAAAGATATAAGGGATTACGTGATCCCTATTTTATACACGACAGAAAATAAAAGCAACTCAGACCGAGTACACATGTGTCTGGATCCAAACATAATTAATCTAGTCTTTTAATCAAGGCTACGTGGCCGCAGAGATCATAAAAAAGTTCTCTAATGGGCATCAGTTCCCGGAGAACCGTAATTGTGTGTGTATGGCAGTGGCAAATCCCAGAAATAAGAGACGTTCTGCTGAGATTGTTCGATAAAATTATATTGTTAGTCAAAGAAAGACTTAATAAATATTTTTAGAGTCAACGATTCACCAGCATATCGCTGACGTATTTTTCCCAACATTTCAAGAAATAAAGTTACCACGGGTAGCAAGGATTTATAGCCACCATGGAGTTAGATGCTCGCAAGATAGAGATGACTCAGTTTTTAATTATTAAAATATTGTAAACAATATTTAAACAAGATTTATAAAGTAAATACTCGGATATTTACTATCTGAGAAGCTTTCCAAATTAAATAAAATATGTTTTTTTATTATAAATATATATTTACAAATAAATTAATGTTTCAAAATAAATATTAATATTTTATTATAAATGAAGACTTTCGCTAAATAACTTGCAAACTCTGATATATTTACAAAACAAGTATTAACTATTTGCCACACGTCTAGATTCTAAGTCAGGGTGTGACACTTAGTTTACTTTTAATAACATTATCTATTGTTGTTTTTCAATCTTTTTGAAGACATTGTTATCTTCATATGAACACTTGATATAACATTATCAACCTTTTATCTTCATGTGGCATAAGCTTGATCTTTAACTAGTTTTATGAGAGTTGTTGTTATGACTTATGAATTAATATGATCATTAAATGTCTAGAGTCATGTATGTCACATATAATCACATATAATCATTGTAAAAGTAAAAGGTTCCAAATACATATATACTCGTGTCAACAATACAAAGAGTTAATTCTTCGAGAAAAAGATTGTCTTGATTAAAAAATTTTAAAGTGCTACGAGTTGAATTTCAACATATCATATTATATCATTATTAGTGTCTAATAACTCATAATTTGGCCAACGAAGTGGTAAGAGGAAGACTTGAAATTCAATGTGACCCAGATTTGACTTATGCCCCATCATTTAGTTTTGACATCATCGGGTGATGATAAGAGACTAAGTGAGGGTGACATTTATTAGTTGGATCATTGAACTGAACGAGTTTTATTTCACTGTATTGTCGTGCCTTTGGGTGAGTATTCACGGGCGTTGACCTTATGTGAGGGTTTTCCACGGATTAAAAGACAAGTGTATCCCAATACGATAAATTTAGCCGGTAACTCATTTGAAAGATTCGTTGGCCGTTAAAAAAGAAAAACTCATTATGTGTATTAACAAAATCAAATTATTAACGTGCCTATATATTGTTACACTTTCTGTGATGATTGATGACCGAACCTTCGAGTTTCAACTGGTTAACGTAAAATTGTTCTATCCTTTTAGAAAAATATGAAATCTATTATAATAAACAAAAATGATGGTTAAACCACAAGTTCTCTAATTGGCCTAATATTTTGACAAGTGTCACCCATCATCTTTTAACATTTATTTTCTAATTACTTTTATTAAAATAAATAATTACTTATCAAAATTATTTATTTTCACATGGACCCACTCATTACTTACCAAAAAAAATAAAAAATGTTCCTTCAATATTCAATAAATAGCCTAATTAATATATCCATATAATCAAAAGTCAAATCCCCCATAAAACCCGTTGTATAACCACCGATTTCTTAACAATCGCTAATAAAACTCATGTTTGTTCTTCGAGTACCGATAACATCATTGATTAAGAACTACTTTGCTTTCGTAATCAACTATTTTATCATTTTATGAGTTTATGGTTTGGAAACATGGGTAACTCGATTGAGAGGAAAGATATTGGGGCTCAAAACGGATCTTTATGGCTTTCATTGATCGTTTTAGGTCACTAAATATTTGTTTTTGTATTCCTCTTATCTAACAAGTGTGTTATTCGATTATCAATGATGTATAAACCGTAAGTCAAGTTTTTGATATTTTGGTGTAGCCATTTTTTTTCTTACTTTATGCATATTTCATTTCTCAAAATTATCTATGTTTTTGCATATTTCGTTTGTGAATATCATTGCTCATATGTTATCTATAAGTTTTGATTTTTTTTTCTTGCTATGTATTTTGAGTTCTTTGATTTTGAATTAAGGATAAAAAGGTGAGTTCTCTAATGATAAGGACATGTGTTTATCAAACTTTTTCGTGTACGCATTGATTTTGAATAATCACAAAGATATATGTTTGTATGTATGTATGTATGTTATATTTTTCATGTCACAAATTGTGTTTGATTTTAGTTACCATTACATAATCAAGTTAGAGGGTGCAAAGAAAACTGAAAACCAAAAAACCGTTAATTGAAACGTGTCCGTAACAAAAACTCCAAAGTACCAATTCGGATTGCAAATTCGGTTTTCTGTTTTGTATATTAATTGAACTTGAATTGCAAATCCACACCTAAGGATATTCATAATTATTTTCTTAGCCTTTTTACCATGATACATAGATTTATCATTAAAAATATTCTTACTTTCCTAATCTTATTAAGTAAACATATGCAGATGAAGGTAATTATTGAATTGCATGAAATATTCTTACCTTCGAAAATATAATTATTGAATTACACGAAATACTATTTAATTTGAGATGAGATAAGTATTACATTTTTTATGAAGTTTGATTTTCTTTGATTTGTTTGGTGCAGGGATAAATTGATATGTTAAAATTAGAGATTTAGTTGCCGGTCAAATTTTGATTTCGGGTGAATTTTGACAACGCATTTTAGTTGCATAACTTGCACATATACTAGATTGTAGCATTTTTCATATGTTAGTGAAAATGGTAAACCGTTGACTTAATATTATATAAGATTGTTTTATACTCTTTACAGTTTAAGACCATATAACAAGATGTTTTACCTAATTATGATATATGATCCCGAGTTATGGTTAATAATTTTTTAATGACTTTTAATATTATAAAGTAAAAAAATTGGCTCAAATTTGATACTGTAACTTTTTATTTATCAAATCAAATCAATTAATTCCTCTATCTTTTATCTTTAGTAATTATAATTACCAATTTTCAACGATAAATGTTCCCTTCATAACTTGATATTAACATGAAGAATTAAAAAAAATAATTGCAACTTATATCAAGTAATATTGATAGTCGGGTTTTTTTTTATGAATTGGTTTGACACCTTCGAACAAAAAATTCCTTTCAAATTTCAATAAAGACAATTTCTATTAACAACATGTTTTGCAACGATGATAAATAGGTTTGTTTTGAATCAAGCAGACTGATCAACTGGACGTAGCATTATCTAGAGTGAAAACTATAGACCGGCTCAAACTATAAAATTTTGATAAGAACAATAAGGTTAACAATAGAACTACAAAGGTTATATACAATGAGGTATTTAGAAAGCAGTAAATTATATATTTATATATTGATGTTACTTTATAAATTAAATTTATAAAGTTGTACGGGCTTTTCGTTCACATTTAGTTGTAAATTTGTCCTAATCAACAAACTTGCAAATTCTAAATTTATGTTACTTATGTAACATGAATTGATAGAGTTCAGTACGACACCGGTATTTTTTTGAATTTATGCATTCGAAACCAGTATTGTACCATACCAAGTATTTTAGGTACTGATACTTATACTTGGGGTATTTTCAATACCAGTAGTGAGCTCATCCATATCGATATGTTATATATATTTGACATCTTTTTTTTTTAATTAAACCCCGAGTAATGTGACTGTTTTAACGTTTTTAATATTAATAAATTAAAGGTTCTTTGTGCTACATGAGACCTAATTGTATCATATTTGTGTCGCTTGATAAGTTTCCTGTTCAATCATTAAACAACGTTTTCTTTATTTAAAAAAAAATCGGATGTCACGCTTTTATTTCAGTTATGCTTCTTAGAAATGTCTATGCAATGAAACAAGACTAGATGTAAAAACAATTTTTAATTGTGTTATCAAAACTAAAGCCATTTATGAAGATGGTAAACTTTCAAACAACACGACATGTAGAAAGAGTTTTTAATCGTGCTGTGTTCAATTGTATGTTGCGGTATCCAGAGTTAAAACCAAAGACAAATGAGAAAAACTATTTTTTTTTTCATGAAAATGATAAACTTTCAAAAAAGACAACAAATGTTATATATAAATAAGTTTTAAGTGATTTATGATAACTTTATCATGTAATTCTATTTATCTTTTGTAATTTGTAATTTATTCGATTTTATAAATTAATTTTTATTATCATTCATTAAAAATAATTAAAATAAATTATTATTTATCTAACTCGTATATCACGGGTAACTAACCTAGTGTTTAATAATAAACAGTAATAATCATGTTACCTTGTATTTGTATAATAACATTCAACGGATACGATAACATCATCATCTCTTTAATCCAACGATCCCACCGCCAAGACCAAGAACACCCTCAAATATACCCGCACTCTCTCCACACTCAAATTAATAATAAATGTAAAACCATAATAATAATAATAATTCAATTCCTACATCACAATCACTTGCTCGTTCACATCAAATCGTCTGCAAATATGCACAGATTCTGCTTCAATTTTCTTCGTCTTCTCACCGTCACAACTACCACCAGTGACGATTGATGCTTGCTACCGATATGCAAAGGTGAACAAACCCTAGGTTTTGATTGTTTTGTCAAATTGCTGCATTTGATGCGTTATTTTGTGTTTCTAGCTGTTTATGTGTTTGTTTTTGCAAAATTAGGGCTTTTTTTGTTTGTCTTAAGAGTTTCTTATTAAAGCCCTAATTTTGGTTTTGAAATTGATATAATTGCTGAAGTTGAAAAGTAAACAAACCCTAATGCCATATAATATTACACTTTATAAAACTAAAATTGTCCTGCAAATTGTAAAAGAACAGATATTTTTTGTGTTGTTGTTCTGTTTATTAACTCCTTTGTTTCGTAAAATGGAGTAACTCTTTGATGATATTAGCTTTTCGTTCTGTCACGAGGCTTAAGTTTCTTGTTAATCTTATGGGAAATAGCTCAATAGGTTTTTGTAACTGATGGGGACTTTAAAAGTTAATTAATTTTGACTAATGTGTGTGTCTGATACGAACCCAATTAGTCAAGTTCCCGCTTAAACAAATAGTTTGCAGAAATAGGATTAGTGTTGCAGTAATGTTTAGGGTTCAGTTCATTTGTAAAATGACGATGTTTATGTTAATTAAAATTAGGCCTATCTCGAATGTAGCTATTTATCTTAATTTCAGTACTTTAGATTTCTGGTATCTGTTAGTGTCATACATGCTGATGATTTGATAAGGGCTTTGATGATCTGGGTTGAGTTTATATAAGTTAAGTGTCAAAGATAAACGAGACGCTTGATAGTCAACTCTTTTTTTTTTATAATGTATAATGCTTTTCGCATGATGTTATAGCCATTGGCCGTTGCTCTTGCTTTTATCATTACGGCATTACTTAATTGAGAGCACAATAAACCCTGCTTACTTTGAAGTTTGAACACATTTAAATACAAATCTGTGTTTCCTTTATTGTACCTTCTTTTAGAGCGTGATCGCACCTATATCCCAAAATCTTGTTAACATTATTATGTGAGTAACCAAAATGTGTGGGCCTTAAAAGCGAGCACGAGTATCGACGACAGTGTTACAGACTTACAGATGATGGTGATGTGTGTTTAGCTCACAGATGGCATGCTTGGTTGAATTATAACTGTTTTTGGATCTTGGAGTTGGACTTGAGTTTAATATACTGTCACCTCAGTAGTTGACCATGCGTGTTGAAATTTCTAAAGCATTATAGAAAGTGACATTTTTGGAGGTTGATAATTGTTAAGTGATGATTCATGATTAATTTTAAGATCCTCAATGGATTGAATGCAAGATTGATAATTTGCAAGAAGCCGCATGTGAGCCAAATTTACATTTTCAATATCTATTTTTTCCAACTTTTGGAACTTTAAGTAGAAACATCCATCAAATTTTGAATTAAGGTGTTTAAAGTAAAATCCTGGCTAAATTTTTGCATGACTAAGTAAGAAAATGTGGCCAGCATCATATATATTCATTCTATATATTTGCACAACTGTTTGAAAATAACCTATATGAATGCTTCATCCTATTGGGAACATTTCAATATAAAATATTTATGCATACTTTCATGTGGTTAATATATTGTATAGCTCTAATACATGTCCTATAATTTCCACTATTATTTGTTTCAGGAACTGATATGAATAGGCTAGCTCAAGGCAACACCATGACAGTAAGAGCAAAACCGGCGCCCACAGTTTTTAAACCTAATGGAGATGGAGAAGATTCTAGAATGGAACCGTATGTTGGCTTAGAATTTGACTCAGCAGAAGCAGCCCAAGAATTCTATACTAATTATGGAACTCAAGCTGGATTTAAAATCAGAATCGGTCAACTCTACAGATCAAGAGTTGACGGGTCAGTCATTTCACGAAGATATGTTTGTTCACGAGAAGGGTTTCAGACCCCTTTAAGAACCGGTTGTCCCGCTTTCATAAGAGTACAAAAGGGTGAATCTGGAAAATGGGTTTTAGCCAACATAAAAACCGAGCACAATCATGAACTCGATATCTCAGGTGAAATACGTCCCCCGATTATTCAAAGAAAAACCGTGCCCACCCCAAAACCGACATCAAACGTGTCATCTAGAACTGGAATCAGATCACTTGAAGATGATGGCCCGTCGGGTGCTATTGATCTTAAACGGATCAAACGGGTCGAACTCGAACACGCACCAAGAGGTGAACCGTGCAAAGGTCTTGAGTTCGGTTCGGCTAACGAAGCGTACAAGTTTTACCACACGTATGCGGCTAGCATGGGTTTTAAAGTCCGAATTGGTCAGTTATTTCGTTCAAAAAACGACGGGTCTATTACTTCTAGAAGATTCGTGTGCTCAAAAGAAGGCCATCAACACCCGTCAAGAGTTGGGTGTGGGGCCTACATGAGAATACAAAGACAAGAAACAGGTCGATGGGTTGTTGACCGTTTATCAAAAGAACACAATCATGAACTCGGTTCACCCGAAGACACAAATCAGAAAAACGAAAAGCCGTTTAAGGAGGAATTAACTAACGGGTTGGAAAATTTGGATTTACTTGAAACGAACGGTGGTCTTAGTTTAGTTCAACGAGATAGAGGAACCGCAATTGGTTCGCGGTGGTATAACGTGCTTCTTGAATATTTCCAAACCCGTCAAGCTGAAGATACTGGTTTCTTTTACGCACTCGAAGTCGATAACGGAAGATGCATGAGCGTTTTCTGGGCTGATGGACGGTCGAGATTCTCGTGCACTCAATTCGGTGACTCAATCGTTTTCGACATGTCATACAGGCGATCGAGTTACACGGTCCCTTTCACTTCGTTTATTGGCGTTAACCACCATCGACAACCCGTGCTTCTAGGATGTGCGTTAATCTCAGACGAGTCAGAAGAATCATTTACATGGGTTTTCCAAGCATGGGTTCGGGCCATGTCGGGAAAACGACCTATTTCCATAATTGCGGATCAAGATAAACCCATTCAAAACGCGATTGCACACGTTTTCCCCGGAACCCATCACCGGTTTTCCGCATGGCAGATACTTGCTAAAGAACACGAAAACTTAGGGGCGTTACGATCCATGGAAGAATTCAAATTCGAATACGAAACGTGCATTTCACAGAGTCAAACTGCGAGTGAATTCGATTCCGCTTGGAGTGTTCTCATCACAAAATATAACTTAAAAGATAACGCATGGTTAAAAGACATGTACAAAATGAGAAAAAGCTGGGTCCCGTTATACATACGTGGCACGTTTTTCGCCGGCATCCCGGTTGATGGAACCATGAAATCATACTTTGGAACGCTTTTAACACCACAAGTCCAATTAAACGAATTTGTTATGAGATATGAGAAAGCTATCGAGCATAACCGTGAAGAAGAAAGAAAAGAAGATTTCAACTCGTTTAACCTGCAAACCGTTCTTCATACAAAAGACCCATTGGAAGAACAATGCAGACACCTTTACACGATAACCGTGTTTAAAGTCTTCCAAAAGGAACTTCTAGAAAGTTACAGTTATGTCGGGATCAAAATCAACATCGAGGGTGCGATCAACCGATACTTGGTCCAAAGATGTGGGAACGGGGACGAACGAAACACGGTTGCGTTTAACGCTTCGAATCTTAACATCAGCTGCAGTTGCAGGATGTTTGAGTTTGAGGGTATTTTGTGTCGACATGCGTTAAAGGTTTTTCAAATAATGAACGTAAGAGAAATCCCGTCTCGCTATATTCTGCACAGGTGGACTAAAAATGCTAAATATGGGATTCTTCGTGATGCTGAGTCGGGTGGTGGGTCCCAGGATTTTAAGGCGTTGATGATGTGGAGTTTAAGAGAAGAAGCTCATAGTTATATTGATGCGGGTGCAGCGTCTATTGAAAGATATAAATTGGCGTTTGAGATATTGCAAGAAGGTAGGCGTAATCTTTGTTGGCAGAATTGATGAATCGCGAACGAAGGTTTGTAATGTCTCATCTTTTGTTATTTATAAATTGTCGGTTCAGTGTAGGGTTAAAGATTTTAATGTTTTGTGGTTTAAGGTAGTAGCTGTTTGTGTTGACCTTCATGTTGGCTTTAACTGCATTGTTGTCTAAATGATGTAATACAAAGTTATGCTGTTTTGAACCGTATGCTCTTACTTTCTTGCGGGTCTAAGCGGGCCGGGTTGACCCAGAACATGTTTTAGTGTTGATTTGCAGTTTTAGTAATAAATGAAAACTTAAGTTGATAAAATATGGGGCTTAATGTAATAATAAAGATGTGATTTAAGGGGAAAAAATTAAAAATAAAAATAAACGACGGTTCGCTCTTAACCGGACGTCCGGACTGGTCTTTTACTAGTTCCTTGTCAGACCAGCCGGTCTGGTCTGGTTATAAGTTGTGACAACATTGTTTTTTTTGTCTTTTGGCTCTGTTGTAAATAGTTTTTACACTACGTTATAAATAGTTTTATGTCCTATTATAAATATCGTCATCCACGGCTGTATCGAATACTACATCAATGTTTTTTTCTAAAAATAATGTCATAAAATGTGGGTTGAAGAAGCTTTCTTTCTTGTCCACTCCTTTCATCCACAATTCAAGCAATTTATTTAGCTCAAAAACACAATTTAGAAACACCATCCAGTAAAACAATTTCCAGTCCTGGTTATCCGAGTCTTTTCTGAAACCAAATTTACAGTCATCATTCAACATTTCAACACACCACACAAAGTTCTTGGCTCGTTTGCTTTCATCGTCGCTACTATTGCAATGCACTTGTTTTTGTGCGGTAAAAAGAAACATAAACATAGACGATCGCATTCATTGAATATTCAGACGACCAAAGCAGTCGATCATACCGATTTTTTGGTCTCAGCAACAACTAAGGATGAGTACGCTGATTCTCCGGTACAAATGGAAATTAAAGAACTTCCACCACCGCCACGATTGGTCAGCATAAAATCGGCTTCTTACCATGTTGGGGGAAGCTCGAGTAAGTCTCAAGGAGCAAAACTGACATCAAGTTTGAGCATGAGATTATCAGGCAGATGGAAAGGGTTAAAGAAAGTGTTGAAGAATGATGAGAATTGTAATGATCTAGTATTTGAAAATGATAAAATGACCCGCAGTGATTCGCTTTTGTCAAAAACGATAATTCTCGGGGGAAAATGTCGAATCCCGGATGAGGATGAAGATCACGTAATTCTTGATGAAAATGGACAACCGATTACTACTTTTCATCGGAGGCAATCGTGTTCATCTATGTCTCGACAAAGCTCGAACACGAATGAAGATCAGAACGTGTGTGATTTAAGAGAGGGAGAGTGAAGATAAATAATGAAAATATTAAGTTTCGAACGAACAGATTTACACCGCCATTCTAGAGGAGCGGTTGATTCAACAATTTCTAACTCGGTGAAAACTTACACAATCGTCTTGGTAGCATCAAACCAAAGTTGTTATACGATTATACTACCCAAAGTCTTTTAATTTAAACCTTATTTAATTGTACAAACCTCACTATTTAACTTTCTTTAATTGTACAAACATCACAAATTTTCAGATCCTGATAAGGGTCATTATGTTAATAAAAAATGAAACTTGAATTTTTCCTTTTTCTTATTGTGTTATAGGCCGATAACAATGTTCCATCATACACTACACCATAAAAAGGGAATGCTTTGAGATATCGACACACTGCATGAAGAATCAAGAAATCAATCACACAACAATATCATTACATCTAGGGCTATCACTTTTACCCGAAAAACCCATACTCGAACCTGAATTAACCCGAACCCAAACCGAAAGTAATTCGGGTTGGTTTTCGGGTTTGATTTATAAGTTTCGGGTTAACCCGAATAAACTTTTAGTTTTGAAATTAAATATATTTTTAGGTATAATATGCTTAGTCTTAGCCACTAAAGTTATCAAAACCTAACCCTAATCGATTGTTGTTATTCCAACACTTATGGATCGATTGTTTATTGTTATTTTATGTTTTCCGTTTATTACTAATAGCAACCGTAATCGAACAACCAAATCACGTCCGATTGAAGAAGATTATGGTTCGAGTTAGTTACTTAGTTTTATTCTTCTTTTGAATTTTTTTTATCAAGTTATGTTGGTTTTTTATTTAATTATTTGCGTTACGGGCAAAGAAGAATATGTTGTTTTAATTTTAGCGTTGAAGCTTTTTTTTTTTTTTGTATTGTTTTCTATATGAAACCCGATTAACCCAACCCGAAAAACCTGAACCCGAATTACCCGAACCCGAAAAACCAATGAAAGATTTGGGTTGGGTTTCAGGTTAAGATTTAAAACTTTGAAACCCGAAGAACCCGACCCAAAAAACTCGAAACCCGAAAAACAAACCCGAAGAACACCCGTAATTATATCATGCTAAACGAGTTACACTTTGTAAAGGTGATCGAAAGTCCCACTAAGGTCGTTGCTTTAACACATAAGAATGTTTTCTCTAAGCAATAAAGAGAAATATGATAATGTTTTACGAAGATAATGCGTAGCGTGTTGCAGGGTCGTCGACCAAACCATTTAAAAGGCCGAAAACATATTAAAATTTAGCCTTTCACTCAAAAATAATTAAATAAGTATATAAATCAAATAAGTAGGGGGAGAGGCGTGGGTAGAGGTGCACAACATAACCGGTTAACCGGTTTCTAACCGGTTAGTAACCGGTCCAGTCCTAACCGGTTACTAACCAATCCTAACCGCCGGTTAGTAACCGGTTTGTATATTTGATTTCAAAACCGGTTATAAACCGGTTAACCGATATTTTTAACTATTATTTAATAAAAAACCGGTTATTAACCGGTTAACTGGTCCGGCCTAACCGGCCAAAACCGCTTCTGCAGATGGTCAAAACCGATTAACCAGTCTACCCGGTTAGGGTATTAAAAAAACCGGTTAACGGTTAACCGGTTAACCGTTTTGTTCACCTCTAGGCGTGGGTACCATCGGCAACCATAAATCAGGTAGGTATCCCCGTTAAGGTACATCACCCTCGATTGTTTAAGAGTAGTTAGAGAGAGTGTCATATGTTTAACTAGTATCCGATGGTTGCCTATGTGTGGAGAGGAAAGAGGGAGAGTTAGGATAGTTTAGAAGAGTGTTGTCTATTATTTAGGTCGTTATAGGATCGTGTATGAGAGAAATTGATTGAGAAAATGATACCTTGAGTGAGCACTCCTCTTGCCTTTATGATCTTTGGTCTTAATAATTGTTTATTATTAATACCGGATTTAAGGTGTTTAGCCTTTTAAAAAAAAAACAACCTGCATAAGAGTTAAGACCGAACTAGATATATCCATATCATACCTCTTGAAATCTATTAAAAGTTTTAAAACATTTTCAAGAGAGAGGATTTAAAAAACATAAAAATATCCATGGCTGAAAATGTATTGAAAACTATGATAACATGGAACAATTTCACGTAATTTTGTTTATTAACTATCAAATATTGATATTGATCTACATTTTTAATAAATTAACTAATTGAATCACACCTAGACTATCCATACATGAGGAATTTTTTATTACCAAAATAGTGTTGGGGAAATTTTATTTATTAAAATAGCTGATTTTAAAAATATTATTAAATTAAGTTTTTTCTCTTTTTCTTTGATTTAAATAATATTTTATATTTTATTTCTTTTCATTTTTTTATTCAAATTACTATCTCTTCATTACCTTTCACATTTTCATTTCATTCCAATATACGAAACGTTTTTATAAATCACTTTCTAATATCTAATAATTTTTTAAATATTTTTAAATCAAACTATTTATCATTTTGGTTGCTCGTTGATCTGGTATTTTAATTCATTCCTATAAGTTTAATGATTCTATTCCTTTTGTTTTCTAATCAAACCTTTTTTTGTTTAAGCCACTACGTATTATAATCAAACTGTATTTTTAAGGACCAACCAAATCAATTCATTCATATTCACACAACACTAGCAACAATTTAGTAGCATCAAGTACAAACTTGAATGGAATAAAAACTATCCTCAAGTACCACCCAATAACACCCTTACAACGAGTTAAAACTAAATGCATTTCACATTTACCACGTTAACTCTGACCATTTGGTCTGATTTTTAACCCATAAGAAGCTTATTCGTTTAATCTCACCAATTACACCACTTATAATAAGATAATATTAAACATAACTAAATAAATCTATCTAGATAAAACCCTAAAAAATAAAATAAACTACTTGTTTACTTATTTGAAAACTCAATAAAAACCGTTCTGACAGAAACCATACTGAATTAAATAAAAACCATGGCTACAAATGTTAAGAGATACTTCTTTCTTTCACACAAATACGTTTAATATGTTACACTTCTGAATTCTTGTAATTTTTTTTTAAATATTGAAACCACCTGCGATTCCGAAACAAGCAATTGAACTTGAAACGTAAAAACCATTAAACCGACGATTGAACGTGATATATCGATCCAAGTTGCGATTGAAAGTGAATAAGCGATCGAAAGCTACTATTGGAATAATGAGTTTGGAAAAGCTATTGAAACAATGATTTGGAAAAGAAAGTGGAACCTCTAGTTTCTTGAAGGAGAGGGCCATATATATATATAATGATTAGTAATATATTTATATATATATATATAATGATTAGTTTTAAAACCCATGTAATGCACATGATACTTAAACTAAATACAATAAAGCTATAGTAACTAAATGATTATTTTTTAAAAAAACTATATTTTATCAAATTTAACGGTTTTATAAGTTCAACTTATATTTTCTAATGGTATATTCATACGAACGCGTGATGCATTCTCAGACAATTTCTTCATAATAACGAAAATATGCACCTAGTAATTTTATGATTTGTAAATATATATTTTTAATGGAATAGTGAATTCTAACAAAAGATAATAAGATTTTTTGTTATCATGAATGAAATAAATAAGAACATATATAAAATTAGCATGAATAAAACACATTTTGTATTACAGTTTCGAAAGAGATAGATGAAAACTTTATGGATCTAAGGAGGCTGAATGAATATGTGAGAATGAATTGTTATTCATTCGTAATTTTTTATTTTCTATCATTTTAAAACTATAAATATCGTTCATTGAATTTTACCATATTTATATACTACACTCAAAAGTGTATATAAATTGATTTAATAAAAAAATGTAGATATGAATTCATTAAAGATATAAATATTTTGATTAGAGTTAATGTCCATTTTCATCCCTGTGATTTGCTACTTTCACCACTTCAGTCAAAAGTTTGACATTTTGTCAATGTAGTCCTTATAGTTTTAAACATTAGCCAATTACGTCCTTTCGTCTAACGGCATCCAACTATGTCGTTAGTTTAAGGGGTAATTTTGTCTTTCTCCTGTTTATGTTTAGTTAATAGTCAGTTCCGTTCCTGTGGTTTGATACTTTTGCTACTTCAGTACAAAGTTTGAAAATTTTCAATTTTATGTTTAATTTATTCAGTTTTTTTTTCTCTTTTTTTTTGTCTATAACCCTTAAGAGCATAATCCAAGCCCAAAACAATCGAGCATCGATCAAAACAGGTTTACGTTTACTCTGTCGATAACAATAATCATACCCCGTCGTATTTAGTTTATAGACATTTTCTAAACTCTCCCCGTGGTAGAATTCATTGATAAAGTGGTCAAGGTAATTCCCTAAAACCGTACTATACCGATAAAACTAAAATCGTTTCTTTGTTTAATGCATAATAGTTACGGTTTAGAGATTAACATATTGTAGCAAACATCCTGGTCGAAATCACATCAGGAGGTCGAATATCCTGCATTTCCATGTTTGCTCAAGAAATCTATACACTAAATCGCATGTGTGTTCTTCAAATCGTGGTGTTGTTCTTGAATTCTTCATATCGACTACAATTCTAGGGTTGAATTCGACGAATTCAAGAACAATACCACGATTTGAAGAACACACATGCGATTTAGTGCATCGATTTCTTGAGCAAACATGAAAATGCGGGATATTCGACCTCCTGATGTTTGCTACAATATGTTAATCTCTAAACCCTAACTATTATGCATTAATCAGAGAAATGATTTTAGTTTTTTCGGTATAGTTCGATTTTAGGGAATTAACCTGACCACTTTACCAATGAATTCCATCATGGACTGAAATAGCAAAAGTAGCAAAAAAAAAAAAAATCTGAATAAGTTAAACATAAAATTGACAAATTTCAAACTTTGGACTGAAGTAGCAAAAGTATCAAACCATATGGACGAAACTGATCATTAACAAAACATAAACAGGAGAAAGACAAAAATACCCCTTAAACTAACGATATATGTAAGGCCCCGTTACCGGTAACCCTACTTTCGTGTTGGATTTACTCATAAACACAGTTCTAAATATCAGAGTTAATTAAAAACTTTACGCGGAATATAAAACTTTCATAAAACATTACATATCGATTCATAATCATGTCTTAAAACATTCCTCTTGTCTTTCAAAATCAAAACATAACTTATAAAACATATCAGATCCTCAGATGCCAGGCTTTAGTCTTCTGCCATGTGTCCTCCACTCAAGCCAGCTGTCTCAACCTACTCACCTGCGTGCATACTAAAAGTCAGCTACGCTGAGTGAGTTCTAGTTAATCATACAATACCATACAATACCTTATTACATACATACGTACTTAACCTCATAACTTTCTTTCATACACACATAAGTACTCATACCTTCATTCTTACTTACATACTTTCTTTCTTACTTACATACTTTCTTTTCATTCATAATCATACGTTTTAAAGAGCCTTTCGCCCTATAACCTCACAGATATTATAAGGGTCTGGTCCCTAACATCACAGATATTATAAGGGTCTGGTCCCTAACATCACAGATATTATAAGGGTCTGGTCCCTAACATCACAGATATTATGAGGGTCTGGTCCCTAACATCACAGATATTATTAGGGTCTGGTCCCTAACATCACAGATATTATTAGGGTCTGGTCCCTAACATCACAGATATTATTAGGGTCTGGTCCCTTGTTTTCGAATATTAGTAGGGTTCGATTCCCTCTTTGTTACCATACAACCATACATCATACCTCGGGTATTATTAGGGCTCGGTACCCTTTTCGTAACCATACAACCATACAACCGTCATTTCCTTCTTTTATTAACTTTATTACGTTCATACACATAAACATACATATCATACTTGCCATATTTATAACGTTACAACCTGACAGTACGTGCAATATCCGAATATCGTTCACGAACCATCAAGCAATCATTCATACATATCACATATATCACATATGGCTTTATAACGTTACAACCTGACAGTACGTGCAATATCCGAAGATCGTTCACGAACCATCAAGCAATCATTCATACATATCACATATATCACATATGGCATACACTTATCACTTAGGATAAATGTATTAACAACACATCAAGTATGCACACAGCCCCGAAAATATAACAAGGAATGGGGCTAGAAACTCACCTGGATCCTGTTACGCTCGCCGTTGATCGTAATTCCTTTCTTTAACTGGGCTCGGCTAACTGTATAATATTTACACATATCAATTAACTACTACTTCTCGTTTTGTATTTCTATCTATATATGACCCACAACGAACGGGGGTCCGGGGGCAGCGCCCCTGGCAGCGGGGTTCTAGGGGCGGCAGCCCCTAGCGGGGTCCAAGGGGCAGAGCCCCTGGCTGGGGTTAAGCTGCCAGGTCAGCTTGGAAAAATTTTATTTTCGATAACTGCCTTAACACATTTTCCATTAGGTTTTTAATTTATTTTCTAAGCGAACTTCACTTTAGGCGAAGTTAAACCTTAGGCGAACTTCACTTTAGGCGAAGTTAAACCTTAGGCGAACTTGGCTTCAGGCGAAGTTAAACCTTAGGCGAACTTGGCTTTTAGGCGAAGTTAAACCTCAGGCGAACTTGGCTTTTAGGCGAAGTTAAACCTCAGGCGAACTTGGCTTTTAGGCGAAGTTAAACCTTAGGCGAACTTGGCTTTTAGGCGAAGTTAAACCTCAGGCGAACTTGGCTTTTAGGCGAAGTTACCATTTAGGCGAACTTAGCTTTTCAGCGAAGTTGCCATCAGGCGAACTTGGCTTCAGGCGAACTTATCATCAGGCGAACTTGGCTTGCAGGCGAAGTTCATCAGGCGAACTTAGCTTGCAGGCGAAGTTCATCGCTTGAAGGCGAAGTTGCCCAGATGAAGGCGAAGTTGTCGCGCTGCAGATCTGTTTGCCCATAACTCCTTCGTTTCTTAGCCAAATAACTCGATTTTGGTATCCACGGAATCGTATGATCGGCGCCTACAAATCCCAACCATCAAATCGGCCTAAAATCGACGTTTTAGGGGTCCGATTTGGGCAGTTGGGTTTCGGGTCCGATTAACCCGTCAAATCCTAACCATTTTCAGTAATATAAGCTTTGCGGGATTAGTTCCTACCTTTCCAACTCAGATCTACCAGCAAAATCTCTGGTCTCGACTTCGGATCTCGGTCGGTTATGTGTGTGTTTTTGAGTGTGTAAAAGAGAAAGATGGAAATAAAATGATATCTTGGGCTTGGGATGGGTATTTATATCTCTCAAGCCCACGGACCCAAGGCCCATTCTCATTTAACCCATCTTACGTAATCTAAGCCCATGACCTGTTCCTTACTCGACATTAAATAACTAAAACGTGAAATCACTAAACATAACTTTCTTTATTCAACATTATAAATTTTAGGATGTTACAAGTCTTCCCCCCTTAAGGAGGTTTCGTCCCCGAAACCTAACTATTACATAAACAAACTAGGGTAAAACTTGCGCATCTCATCCTCGGCTTCCCAAGTAGCATCTGATCCCTTGCGGTGTTTCCATATTACTTTTACCAAAGGTATAGTTTTGTGACGAAGCTGCTTCTCCTTGCGATCAACGATCTTTATCGGTTGCTCGATGTAGTTCAATTGTTCATCAACCTCAATGTCCATTAATGGCACGTGAGACGTGTCATCAGCTAGACACTTCCTCAGATGAGAAACATGGAAGGTTGAATGAATTCCTTCTAACTCATCGGGTAAATCCAGCTTATAAGCTACTTCCCCCACACGATACAAAATTTTAAATGGTCCAATGTACCTCGGACTTAGCTTCCCTCTCTTTCTAAAACGGATAATTCCTTTCCAAGGCGAGACCTTAAGCATCACATAGTCGCCAACGTTAAACTCAATTGGTCGTCGCCGCTTATCTGCATAAGACTTTTGTCTGTCTTGAGCGGCTTTCATTCTTGCTTTGATCTGATCGAACTTTGAAGACGTTTCTTGAACCACTTCTAGGCTTCCCATTTCTTTCTGACCAATCTCACCCCAACACACCGGGGTTCTACATCGTCTACCGTAAAGCATCTCAAACGGTGGCATACCAATACTCGAATGGTAACTGTTGTTATAGGAGAACTCTGCCAGATGCAGATGATCATCCCAACTTCCACCAAAATCTAAAACGCAAGCACGTAGCATATCCTCAAGGGTTTGGATCGTCCTTTCAGACTGTCCATCGGTTTGAGGATGATACGCCGTACTGATGTTCAACCTCGTCCCCATAGCTTCATGAAATTTCTTCCAGAACCTCGAAGTAAACCGTGTGTCCCTATCAGACACGATCGATAACGGTACTCCATGCTTGGTTACCACTTCCTTGATGAACAAGCTTGCTAACATTTCTGACGAGATGGCCTCTCGTATGGGAAGAAAGTGAGCACTCTTGGTCAAACGGTCCACAATCACCCAGATGGTATCATTTTGCTTAGCTGTACGAGGTAGCTTAGTTATGAAATCCATGGTGATGTGTTCCCATTTCCACTCAGGTATCTCTAGCGGTTGCATCTTCCCATAAGGCTTTTGGTGCTCGGCTTTGACTTGTAAGCAAGTTAAGCACTTACTAACATAATCCACTACATCGTTCTTCATTCCTGGCCACCAGTAATCTCTTTTCAAGTCTTGGTACATCTTTGTAGCTCCTGGATGGATTGAGTACCTTGACTTATGAGCTTCATCTAAGATTCGACTTCTAAGATCACCATGGCGTGGGATCCACATACGGTCGAACCTAGTCTTAACTCCATGAGTGTTTTCCATCAACTCATCTTGCTGGCCATAAATCCTTTCTTTCTTTACTAACCCTTCGTCTACTAACACTTCTGACTGCACTTTGATGATTTCTTCAAAAAGACTTGAGTTCATGATCAACTTGTATGATTTCACGGTTGCAAGGACTTCCTCATTCTTACGACTTAGCGCATCAGCGACCACGTTAGCTTTACCGGGGTAATACTTAATCTCACAGTCGTAATCCTTTATCAATTCTAACCATCTTCTCTGCCTCATGTTCAATTCTTTCTGCTCGAAGAAGTACTTTAAACTCTTATGATCTGTATAGATAGTGCACTTAGTACCGTACAGGTAATGCCTCCATATCTTAAGAGCATGCACTACAGCTGCTAACTCCAAATCATGCGTCGGATACGTACTCTCATGGACTTTCAACTGTCTAGACGCGTAAGCTATCACCTTCCCTCGTTGCATCAACACGCAACCTAACCCTTGATGCGAGGCATCAGCACAAACAACGAAATCCTCATCACCATCGGGTAAAGTAAGGATTGGAGCTTGCGTGAGTCTCTTCTTCAATTCTTCAAAGGCTTCCTCCTGAAACTTTCCCCAATTGAATACTGTCGTCTTTCGGGTCATACCGGTCAGCGGTGCGGCTATCTTGGAGAAACCTTCGATGAATCTCCTATAGTAGCCAGCTAACCCTAGGAAGCTTCGTATATCAGTCGGATTCTGCGGAGTCTTCCAATTCGTTATCGCTTCAATCTTAGCTGGGTCCACGGTAATCCCCTCCGGATTAACCACATGACCTAAAAATTGCACTTCCCTTAACCAGAACGCGCACTTCGAAAACTTGGCGTACAACCTTTCTTCCTTCAGAACTTCCAATACCTCTCTCAGATGCTCGGCATGGTCAGACTCACTCTTTGAATAAATCAATATATCATCGATGAAGACGATAACCGACTTATCCAACATCGGTCGACACACCCTATTCATCATGTCCATAAATGCTGCAGGAGCATTTGTTAGACCGAATGACATTACAAGGAACTCGTAGTGTCCATACCGCGTTCGGAACGCTGTTTTAGGGATGTCTACCTCTTTCACCTTCAGCTGATGGTAGCCTGATCTGAGATCTATTCGTGAGAACCAACTCGAACCTTGCAGTTGGTCAAACAGATCGTCAATCCTAGGCAAGGGGTATCTATTCTTTACCGTAAGCTTATTCAACTCACGATAGTCTATGCACATTCTCATACTTCCATCCTTTTTCTTCACAAACAAAACCGGTGCGCCCCACGGAGAAACACTCGGTCTGATAAAACCCTTGTCGAGGAGTTCTTGCAGTTGGGACATCAATTCCTTCATCTCGGACGGTGCTAGACGGTAAGGCGCCTTCGCGACGGGCTGGGCTCCTGGTACTAGATCTATCTGAAATTCTATCTCTCGCTCAGGTGGTAACCCCGGAAGATCCTCAGGGAATACTTCTGGGTAGTCGCGCACAATAGGAACATTCTTCATTTCTTTCGTCTCGGCCGTAGCGTTGACAACATACGCCAGGTAGGCACCGCACCCTCGCCTTAACAAACCCTCGGCTTTTATCATCGAAATGACATTAAGCCCATAACTCTCCTTATCACCATAAACCGTCACCGCACTACCATCCAATGACTTTAACCTTATCATCTTACTTTTACATACTATCTGAGCCTCAAACTCAGACAACCAATCCATACCCAAGACTACATCGAACCCTCCTAAGGCCATAACATACAAAGTAACAGGGAACTCATGTCCCTCTAACTCTATCTTACAATTCTTAACCATTTTTGTTATTTTCACCGAAGTGTCACTTGCGGTTTCTACTACAAAAGTTTCAGACACTCGGCAGCCTTTCATTTTAGCTAGTTTACTAAACGTCGTAGCTACAAAACTTCTATTCGCACCAGAATCAAATAATACAGAAGCGGAAACATCGTTCACTAGAAACGTACCTGTGACGACATCCGGAATCTGCCTGGCTTGTTCCTGGGTCAGCATGTAGGCTCTAGTTCTGGGCCTAGCTTGATCGGCATCTTTCTTTCCACTACCTCCAGCTACACCTTCAGTGCACTCCCTTGACATATGGCCCGTCTTGCCACATTTGTAACATGCTGGCTTCGCACTGCACTCATTGGCATAATGCCCTACCTTCCCGCACTTATAACAGGCATTCGACCCCATTCTGCATTCTCCACCATGGGCCTTTCCACATTTGAGACAAACATTAGAACTTTTACCCCACTTGCACTCACCACCATGCCTCTTTCCGCAGGTCTTACACGATCTCTTCTCCCACACTTTCTGTTTCTTATCCTTGGAGTTCCATAACTGAGTACCGGGTCGTTTAGCAGGAGTGACCCCTTTCTTCTCTTTCTCTTCGTCCCTTTCCACCCTATCATCCGCGGCCACGTCAGCATAGACCATTTCCGCGAGTCCAACAGCCGAATCAAAAGTAGCAGGTTGAATCGCCTTGACTAACGTGCGGACCTTTTGTGGCAACCCCCTCACATAACATTTGATTCTCTTGACCTCAGTGTCAACCATGTCAGGCACCAACCTAGATAGTCGGTTGAACTTCGTGGTATACTCACGATGCGTCATCATACCGGCTTTTAAATTCTGGAACTTCATCTCCGTTCTTTCAACCTCGGCATCTGCGCAGAACTTCTTCATTACCAACTCTTTCAAATCTTCCCACTTCATCTCTCTGATCTCATCCTTAGTCTTTCTCTGCTCCACACTTTCCCACCAATACATAGCCTCATCTACGAATGACTGAGTAGCATAACCCACAGCTTGGTCGGGACGGCATTCGCTAATGCGGATAACCTTGTCCATAGCGGTTATCCACTGGAGAGTAGCGATTGCGTCTCCCAAACCAGTCAGCTTAGGCGGGTCACAACCTTTGAAGGACTTATAGCTGCACCCACCTTGTCCTCCTCTCCTATCATCGACTTTCACAGACTTATCCCCACTCGAGGCCCCTCTTTCACCTTCCCCATCCTTTCTACCATCACCACCCGCCCCTTCAGCAGTTCGCTCACGGCTTCCAGCAGATCCTTCGGGATTCAGGTTCTTCACAGCAGCAACTACAGCCTGAACGATGGCTGCTTGAACTGCGGGGCTAAGTTGAACTTCTTCGTTGTTGTTCTGGTCTCCTCCAGCTGCGCTTCCTTCATCTTCGGTGTGGGAAGCTTCTTCTACCGAAGGTTGCCGGACAAGACGAGGCCTGCCACGACGTCCAGTGCGACCCCCAGTTTCAACAAATTCTCCAGCTCCAGCCATTAGTATTCTAAAGGGGAAAACACAAACATCGTCACTCAAGGAACTATTTAGTACAAGGATAGCAAGGCTAACAGGTAATAACAGTGGCCAGCTGTGACTAGCTGATCACGTTGCTTTCCGTGTCCTATACACTTCCCTTTATGAGTCTATTTGTGCTGGTTCTACTTAAGCAGTTAGTCAATTCAAACAATCAATTATTCCTATCCGTACCATTCTCATATCTTTTCTTTCTCATTAACATATATCATTTAATCATACCTTTCACCTTTACTGATCTTGCTTGAGCGACACATGGCATTCTTGAACTGGCATCTTCTTTCTTTTCCTACTTAAATCCCATTCTCTGTTCAAGTCTAAGCATGTAGGATGCTTAAATCTCTTGAACTTTGCTCTGATACCAACTTGTAAGGCCCCGTTACCGGTAACCCTACTTTCGTGTTGGATTTACTCATAAACACAGTTCTAAATATCAGAGTTAATTAAAAACTTTACGCGGAATATAAAACTTTCATAAAACATTACATATCGATTCATAATCATGTCTTAAAACATTCCTCTTGTCTTTCAAAATCAAAACATAACTTATAAAACATATCAGATCCTCAGATGCCAGGCTTTAGTCTTCTGCCATGTGTCCTCCACTCAAGCCAGCTGTCTCAACCTACTCACCTGCGTGCATACTAAAAGTCAGCTACGCTGAGTGAGTTCTAGTTAATCATACAATACCATACAATACCTTATTACATACATACGTACTTAACCTCATAACTTTCTTTCATACACACATAAGTACTCATACCTTCATTCTTACTTACATACTTTCTTTCTTACTTACATACTTTCTTTTCATTCATAATCATACGTTTTAAAGAGCCTTTCGCCCTATAACCTCACAGATATTATAAGGGTCTGGTCCCTAACATCACAGATATTATAAGGGTCTGGTCCCTAACATCACAGATATTATAAGGGTCTGGTCCCTAACATCACAGATATTATGAGGGTCTGGTCCCTAACATCACAGATATTATTAGGGTCTGGTCCCTAACATCACAGATATTATTAGGGTCTGGTCCCTAACATCACAGATATTATTAGGGTCTGGTCCCTTGTTTTCGAATATTAGTAGGGTTCGATTCCCTCTTTGTTACCATACAACCATACATCATACCTCGGGTATTATTAGGGCTCGGTACCCTTTTCGTAACCATACAACCATACAACCGTCATTTCCTTCTTTTATTAACTTTATTACGTTCATACACATAAACATACATATCATACTTGCCATATTTATAACGTTACAACCTGACAGTACGTGCAATATCCGAATATCGTTCACGAACCATCAAGCAATCATTCATACATATCACATATATCACATATGGCTTTATAACGTTACAACCTGACAGTACGTGCAATATCCGAAGATCGTTCACGAACCATCAAGCAATCATTCATACATATCACATATATCACATATGGCATACACTTATCACTTAGGATAAATGTATTAACAACACATCAAGTATGCACACAGCCCCGAAAATATAACAAGGAATGGGGCTAGAAACTCACCTGGATCCTGTTACGCTCGCCGTTGATCGTAATTCCTTTCTTTAACTGGGCTCGGCTAACTGTATAATATTTACACATATCAATTAACTACTACTTCTCGTTTTGTATTTCTATCTATATATGACCCACAACGAACGGGGGTCCGGGGGCAGCGCCCCTGGCAGCGGGGTTCTAGGGGCGGCAGCCCCTAGCGGGGTCCAAGGGGCAGAGCCCCTGGCTGGGGTTAAGCTGCCAGGTCAGCTTGGAAAAATTTTATTTTCGATAACTGCCTTAACACATTTTCCATTAGGTTTTTAATTTATTTTCTAAGCGAACTTCACTTTAGGCGAAGTTAAACCTTAGGCGAACTTCACTTTAGGCGAAGTTAAACCTTAGGCGAACTTGGCTTCAGGCGAAGTTAAACCTTAGGCGAACTTGGCTTTTAGGCGAAGTTAAACCTCAGGCGAACTTGGCTTTTAGGCGAAGTTAAACCTCAGGCGAACTTGGCTTTTAGGCGAAGTTAAACCTTAGGCGAACTTGGCTTTTAGGCGAAGTTAAACCTCAGGCGAACTTGGCTTTTAGGCGAAGTTACCATTTAGGCGAACTTAGCTTTTCAGCGAAGTTGCCATCAGGCGAACTTGGCTTCAGGCGAACTTATCATCAGGCGAACTTGGCTTGCAGGCGAAGTTCATCAGGCGAACTTAGCTTGCAGGCGAAGTTCATCGCTTGAAGGCGAAGTTGCCCAGATGAAGGCGAAGTTGTCGCGCTGCAGATCTGTTTGCCCATAACTCCTTCGTTTCTTAGCCAAATAACTCGATTTTGGTATCCACGGAATCGTATGATCGGCGCCTACAAATCCCAACCATCAAATCGGCCTAAAATCGACGTTTTAGGGGTCCGATTTGGGCAGTTGGGTTTCGGGTCCGATTAACCCGTCAAATCCTAACCATTTTCAGTAATATAAGCTTTGCGGGATTAGTTCCTACCTTTCCAACTCAGATCTACCAGCAAAATCTCTGGTCTCGACTTCGGATCTCGGTCGGTTATGTGTGTGTTTTTGAGTGTGTAAAAGAGAAAGATGGAAATAAAATGATATCTTGGGCTTGGGATGGGTATTTATATCTCTCAAGCCCACGGACCCAAGGCCCATTCTCATTTAACCCATCTTACGTAATCTAAGCCCATGACCTGTTCCTTACTCGACATTAAATAACTAAAACGTGAAATCACTAAACATAACTTTCTTTATTCAACATTATAAATTTTAGGATGTTACAAGTCTTCCCCCCTTAAGGAGGTTTCGTCCCCGAAACCTAACTATTACATAAACAAACTAGGGTAAAACTTGCGCATCTCATCCTCGGCTTCCCAAGTAGCATCTGATCCCTTGCGGTGTTTCCATATTACTTTTACCAAAGGTATAGTTTTGTGACGAAGCTGCTTCTCCTTGCGATCAACGATCTTTATCGGTTGCTCGATGTAGTTCAATTGTTCATCAACCTCAATGTCCATTAATGGCACGTGAGACGTGTCATCAGCTAGACACTTCCTCAGATGAGAAACATGGAAGGTTGAATGAATTCCTTCTAACTCATCGGGTAAATCCAGCTTATAAGCTACTTCCCCCACACGATACAAAATTTTAAATGGTCCAATGTACCTCGGACTTAGCTTCCCTCTCTTTCTAAAACGGATAATTCCTTTCCAAGGCGAGACCTTAAGCATCACATAGTCGCCAACGTTAAACTCAATTGGTCGTCGCCGCTTATCTGCATAAGACTTTTGTCTGTCTTGAGCGGCTTTCATTCTTGCTTTGATCTGATCGAACTTTGAAGACGTTTCTTGAACCACTTCTAGGCTTCCCATTTCTTTCTGACCAATCTCACCCCAACACACCGGGGTTCTACATCGTCTACCGTAAAGCATCTCAAACGGTGGCATACCAATACTCGAATGGTAACTGTTGTTATAGGAGAACTCTGCCAGATGCAGATGATCATCCCAACTTCCACCAAAATCTAAAACGCAAGCACGTAGCATATCCTCAAGGGTTTGGATCGTCCTTTCAGACTGTCCATCGGTTTGAGGATGATACGCCGTACTGATGTTCAACCTCGTCCCCATAGCTTCATGAAATTTCTTCCAGAACCTCGAAGTAAACCGTGTGTCCCTATCAGACACGATCGATAACGGTACTCCATGCTTGGTTACCACTTCCTTGATGAACAAGCTTGCTAACATTTCTGACGAGATGGCCTCTCGTATGGGAAGAAAGTGAGCACTCTTGGTCAAACGGTCCACAATCACCCAGATGGTATCATTTTGCTTAGCTGTACGAGGTAGCTTAGTTATGAAATCCATGGTGATGTGTTCCCATTTCCACTCAGGTATCTCTAGCGGTTGCATCTTCCCATAAGGCTTTTGGTGCTCGGCTTTGACTTGTAAGCAAGTTAAGCACTTACTAACATAATCCACTACATCGTTCTTCATTCCTGGCCACCAGTAATCTCTTTTCAAGTCTTGGTACATCTTTGTAGCTCCTGGATGGATTGAGTACCTTGACTTATGAGCTTCATCTAAGATTCGACTTCTAAGATCACCATGGCGTGGGATCCACATACGGTCGAACCTAGTCTTAACTCCATGAGTGTTTTCCATCAACTCATCTTGCTGGCCATAAATCCTTTCTTTCTTTACTAACCCTTCGTCTACTAACACTTCTGACTGCACTTTGATGATTTCTTCAAAAAGACTTGAGTTCATGATCAACTTGTATGATTTCACGGTTGCAAGGACTTCCTCATTCTTACGACTTAGCGCATCAGCGACCACGTTAGCTTTACCGGGGTAATACTTAATCTCACAGTCGTAATCCTTTATCAATTCTAACCATCTTCTCTGCCTCATGTTCAATTCTTTCTGCTCGAAGAAGTACTTTAAACTCTTATGATCTGTATAGATAGTGCACTTAGTACCGTACAGGTAATGCCTCCATATCTTAAGAGCATGCACTACAGCTGCTAACTCCAAATCATGCGTCGGATACGTACTCTCATGGACTTTCAACTGTCTAGACGCGTAAGCTATCACCTTCCCTCGTTGCATCAACACGCAACCTAACCCTTGATGCGAGGCATCAGCACAAACAACGAAATCCTCATCACCATCGGGTAAAGTAAGGATTGGAGCTTGCGTGAGTCTCTTCTTCAATTCTTCAAAGGCTTCCTCCTGAAACTTTCCCCAATTGAATACTGTCGTCTTTCGGGTCATACCGGTCAGCGGTGCGGCTATCTTGGAGAAACCTTCGATGAATCTCCTATAGTAGCCAGCTAACCCTAGGAAGCTTCGTATATCAGTCGGATTCTGCGGAGTCTTCCAATTCGTTATCGCTTCAATCTTAGCTGGGTCCACGGTAATCCCCTCCGGATTAACCACATGACCTAAAAATTGCACTTCCCTTAACCAGAACGCGCACTTCGAAAACTTGGCGTACAACCTTTCTTCCTTCAGAACTTCCAATACCTCTCTCAGATGCTCGGCATGGTCAGACTCACTCTTTGAATAAATCAATATATCATCGATGAAGACGATAACCGACTTATCCAACATCGGTCGACACACCCTATTCATCATGTCCATAAATGCTGCAGGAGCATTTGTTAGACCGAATGACATTACAAGGAACTCGTAGTGTCCATACCGCGTTCGGAACGCTGTTTTAGGGATGTCTACCTCTTTCACCTTCAGCTGATGGTAGCCTGATCTGAGATCTATTCGTGAGAACCAACTCGAACCTTGCAGTTGGTCAAACAGATCGTCAATCCTAGGCAAGGGGTATCTATTCTTTACCGTAAGCTTATTCAACTCACGATAGTCTATGCACATTCTCATACTTCCATCCTTTTTCTTCACAAACAAAACCGGTGCGCCCCACGGAGAAACACTCGGTCTGATAAAACCCTTGTCGAGGAGTTCTTGCAGTTGGGACATCAATTCCTTCATCTCGGACGGTGCTAGACGGTAAGGCGCCTTCGCGACGGGCTGGGCTCCTGGTACTAGATCTATCTGAAATTCTATCTCTCGCTCAGGTGGTAACCCCGGAAGATCCTCAGGGAATACTTCTGGGTAGTCGCGCACAATAGGAACATTCTGCATTTCTTTCGTCTCGGCCGTAGCGTTGACAACATACGCCAGGTAGGCACCGCACCCTCGCCTTAACAAACCCTCGGCTTTTATCATCGAAATGACATTAAGCCCATAACTCTCCTTATCACCATAAACCGTCACCGCACTACCATCCAATGACTTTAACCTTATCATCTTACTTTTACATACTATCTGAGCCTCAAACTCAGACAACCAATCCATACCCAAGACTACATCGAACCCTCCTAAGGCCATAACATACAAAGTAACAGGGAACTCATGTCCCTCTAACTCTATCTTACAATTCTTAACCATTTTTGTTATTTTCACCGAAGTGTCACTTGCGGTTTCTACTACAAAAGTTTCAGACACTCGGCAGCCTTTCATTTTAGCTAGTTTACTAAACGTCGTAGCTACAAAACTTCTATTCGCACCAGAATCAAATAATACAGAAGCGGAAACATCGTTCACTAGAAACGTACCTGTGACGACATCCGGAATCTGCCTGGCTTGTTCCTGGGTCAGCATGTAGGCTCTAGTTCTGGGCCTAGCTTGATCGGCATCTTTCTTTCCACTACCTCCAGCTACACCTTCAGTGCACTCCCTTGACATATGGCCCGTCTTGCCACATTTGTAACATGCTGGCTTCGCACTGCACTCATTGGCATAATGCCCTACCTTCCCGCACTTATAACAGGCATTCGACCCCATTCTGCATTCTCCACCATGGGCCTTTCCACATTTGAGACAAACATTAGAACTTTTACCCCACTTGCACTCACCACCATGCCTCTTTCCGCAGGTCTTACACGATCTCTTCTCCCACACTTTCTGTTTCTTATCCTTGGAGTTCCATAACTGAGTACCGGGTCGTTTAGCAGGAGTGACCCCTTTCTTCTCTTTCTCTTCGTCCCTTTCCACCCTATCATCCGCGGCCACGTCAGCATAGACCATTTCCGCGAGTCCAACAGCCGAATCAAAAGTAGCAGGTTGAATCGCCTTGACTAACGTGCGGACCTTTTGTGGCAACCCCCTCACATAACATTTGATTCTCTTGACCTCAGTGTCAACCATGTCAGGCACCAACCTAGATAGTCGGTTGAACTTCGTGGTATACTCACGATGCGTCATCATACCGGCTTTTAAATTCTGGAACTTCATCTCCGTTCTTTCAACCTCGGCATCTGCGCAGAACTTCTTCATTACCAACTCTTTCAAATCTTCCCACTTCATCTCTCTGATCTCATCCTTAGTCTTTCTCTGCTCCACACTTTCCCACCAATACATAGCCTCATCTACGAATGACTGAGTAGCATAACCCACAGCTTGGTCGGGACGGCATTCGCTAATGCGGATAACCTTGTCCATAGCGGTTATCCACTGGAGAGTAGCGATTGCGTCTCCCAAACCAGTCAGCTTAGGCGGGTCACAACCTTTGAAGGACTTATAGCTGCACCCACCTTGTCCTCCTCTCCTATCATCGACTTTCACAGACTTATCCCCACTCGAGGCCCCTCTTTCACCTTCCCCATCCTTTCTACCATCACCACCCGCCCCTTCAGCAGTTCGCTCACGGCTTCCAGCAGATCCTTCGGGATTCAGGTTCTTCACAGCAGCAACTACAGCCTGAACGATGGCTGCTTGAACTGCGGGGCTAAGTTGAACTTCTTCGTTGTTGTTCTGGTCTCCTCCAGCTGCGCTTCCTTCATCTTCGGTGTGGGAAGCTTCTTCTACCGAAGGTTGCCGGACAAGACGAGGCCTGCCACGACGTCCAGTGCGACCCCCAGTTTCAACAAATTCTCCAGCTCCAGCCATTAGTATTCTAAAGGGGAAAACACAAACATCGTCACTCAAGGAACTATTTAGTACAAGGATAGCAAGGCTAACAGGTAATAACAGTGGCCAGCTGTGACTAGCTGATCACGTTGCTTTCCGTGTCCTATACACTTCCCTTTATGAGTCTATTTGTGCTGGTTCTACTTAAGCAGTTAGTCAATTCAAACAATCAATTATTCCTATCCGTACCATTCTCATATCTTTTCTTTCTCATTAACATATATCATTTAATCATACCTTTCACCTTTACTGATCTTGCTTGAGCGACACATGGCATTCTTGAACTGGCATCTTCTTTCTTTTCCTACTTAAATCCCATTCTCTGTTCAAGTCTAAGCATGTAGGATGCTTAAATCTCTTGAACTTTGCTCTGATACCAACTTGTAAGGCCCCGTTACCGGTAACCCTACTTTCGTGTTGGATTTACTCATAAACACAGTTCTAAATATCAGAGTTAATTAAAAACTTTACGCGGAATATAAAACTTTCATAAAACATTACATATCGATTCATAATCATGTCTTAAAACATTCCTCTTGTCTTTCAAAATCAAAACATAACTTATAAAACATATCAGATCCTCAGATGCCAGGCTTTAGTCTTCT
The DNA here is from genome assembly GCF_021521415.1 of Bidens hawaiensis. Lineage (NCBI taxonomy): Eukaryota > Viridiplantae > Streptophyta > Magnoliopsida > Asterales > Asteraceae > Bidens > Bidens hawaiensis. Next base: position 39,226 of record NW_027497383.1, on the reverse strand, counting down.
GCCATGTGTCCTCCACTCAAGCCAGCTGTCTCAACCTACTCACCTGCGTGCATACTAAAAGTCAGCTACGCTGAGTGAGTTCTAGTTAATCATACAATACCATACAATACCTTATTACATACATACGTACTTAACCTCATAACTTTCTTTCATACACACATAAGTACTCATACCTTCATTCTTACTTACATACTTTCTTTCTTACTTACATACTTTCTTTTCATTCATAATCATACGTTTTAAAGAGCCTTTCGCCCTATAACCTCACAGATATTATAAGGGTCTGGTCCCTAACATCACAGATATTATAAGGGTCTGGTCCCTAACATCACAGATATTATAAGGGTCTGGTCCCTAACATCACAGATATTATGAGGGTCTGGTCCCTAACATCACAGATATTATTAGGGTCTGGTCCCTAACATCACAGATATTATTAGGGTCTGGTCCCTAACATCACAGATATTATTAGGGTCTGGTCCCTTGTTTTCGAATATTAGTAGGGTTCGATTCCCTCTTTGTTACCATACAACCATACATCATACCTCGGGTATTATTAGGGCTCGGTACCCTTTTCGTAACCATACAACCATACAACCGTCATTTCCTTCTTTTATTAACTTTATTACGTTCATACACATAAACATACATATCATACTTGCCATATTTATAACGTTACAACCTGACAGTACGTGCAATATCCGAATATCGTTCACGAACCATCAAGCAATCATTCATACATATCACATATATCACATATGGCTTTATAACGTTACAACCTGACAGTACGTGCAATATCCGAAGATCGTTCACGAACCATCAAGCAATCATTCATACATATCACATATATCACATATGGCATACACTTATCACTTAGGATAAATGTATTAACAACACATCAAGTATGCACACAGCCCCGAAAATATAACAAGGAATGGGGCTAGAAACTCACCTGGATCCTGTTACGCTCGCCGTTGATCGTAATTCCTTTCTTTAACTGGGCTCGGCTAACTGTATAATATTTACACATATCAATTAACTACTACTTCTCGTTTTGTATTTCTATCTATATATGACCCACAACGAACGGGGGTCCGGGGGCAGCGCCCCTGGCAGCGGGGTTCTAGGGGCGGCAGCCCCTAGCGGGGTCCAAGGGGCAGAGCCCCTGGCTGGGGTTAAGCTGCCAGGTCAGCTTGGAAAAATTTTATTTTCGATAACTGCCTTAACACATTTTCCATTAGGTTTTTAATTTATTTTCTAAGCGAACTTCACTTTAGGCGAAGTTAAACCTTAGGCGAACTTCACTTTAGGCGAAGTTAAACCTTAGGCGAACTTGGCTTCAGGCGAAGTTAAACCTTAGGCGAACTTGGCTTTTAGGCGAAGTTAAACCTCAGGCGAACTTGGCTTTTAGGCGAAGTTAAACCTCAGGCGAACTTGGCTTTTAGGCGAAGTTAAACCTTAGGCGAACTTGGCTTTTAGGCGAAGTTAAACCTCAGGCGAACTTGGCTTTTAGGCGAAGTTACCATTTAGGCGAACTTAGCTTTTCAGCGAAGTTGCCATCAGGCGAACTTGGCTTCAGGCGAACTTATCATCAGGCGAACTTGGCTTGCAGGCGAAGTTCATCAGGCGAACTTAGCTTGCAGGCGAAGTTCATCGCTTGAAGGCGAAGTTGCCCAGATGAAGGCGAAGTTGTCGCGCTGCAGATCTGTTTGCCCATAACTCCTTCGTTTCTTAGCCAAATAACTCGATTTTGGTATCCACGGAATCGTATGATCGGCGCCTACAAATCCCAACCATCAAATCGGCCTAAAATCGACGTTTTAGGGGTCCGATTTGGGCAGTTGGGTTTCGGGTCCGATTAACCCGTCAAATCCTAACCATTTTCAGTAATATAAGCTTTGCGGGATTAGTTCCTACCTTTCCAACTCAGATCTACCAGCAAAATCTCTGGTCTCGACTTCGGATCTCGGTCGGTTATGTGTGTGTTTTTGAGTGTGTAAAAGAGAAAGATGGAAATAAAATGATATCTTGGGCTTGGGATGGGTATTTATATCTCTCAAGCCCACGGACCCAAGGCCCATTCTCATTTAACCCATCTTACGTAATCTAAGCCCATGACCTGTTCCTTACTCGACATTAAATAACTAAAACGTGAAATCACTAAACATAACTTTCTTTATTCAACATTATAAATTTTAGGATGTTACAATATAGTTGGATGCCGTTAGACGAGAGGATGTAATTGGCTAATGTTTAAAACTATAAGGACTAAATTGACAAAATTTCAAACTTTGGACTGAAGTGGCGAAAGTAGCAAACCACAGGGACGGAAATGACTATTAACTCTTTTGATTATATTGACATAAATACCCGTATATTTATAATCCACATATATTAGGTAATTAGTTATTTTATTAAAGATTGATTATTATGCTTGATTATAATGGCATAAATATGTTTTCATTAAAATATTAAAAAATAGAAGCACAGTTTGAGCGGTAAATTTAGGCCAGAAACGAATCTTCAAGTTACGTGTGTCCACAGTTATTTTCTTTTATTAGAATATGTAGATAGATAGATTTTAAATTAAAAACAAAGAGAGAAAAAAACCCCTAATTTGTTAAATACTTTTATAATCACCTATTTTGATAAATAACATTCTCTTAAGCCACCAGATTGCTTTATTGTAAATGAAAGTTTCACATGCATTTGACCCGAATTCACAGGTATGGGTCTCACCAAACCCAAATAGTCTTTAAACGGGTTATAACATCTCATTAATTAAATATTAATTTCACCAGGTATTTGATATGAAAATTCTATAAAATAGAGATACGCTAAAAATTAATATCCAATTAAAAAAATAATATTATTTATAATTAAGAAACAATCTTATTGTAAAAAATCATGGGTGTCACCAAACCCATAACTTTTAAATCGGATTATAACATCATATTTATTTGTGAAAGCCTTTCATCAAAAAACCTAAATATATTATTAACTTCCTTATAATAAATAAAATAAAATATCCAAAAAATATATAAATATTAGATCGAATAATGTAAAACAATCCCCGTAATACGGGAGATAAAAACTAGTATAAGTATATAACTGTCATTTCCAATGTGGTGTGATGATAGCAAACGTGAGTTTTTCAATCGAGACACAAGTTCAATTCCACTTACAACACTTTGGGGGACATTGGTACCTCAATGAAGGAAAATTGGACACTTAGTGATCTCCAGTTCGATTCTAAGGGCGTCCGAATTTTACCACTAGTAGGCTTTCATGCGGGTATGTTTTTTCCGGAACGGGAGATAACTTAGAGGCGTTTAGGCTCTATATGACTGGGTTGGACCAGCCGTCGATGACCTTTTGCATTGAGTCAATTCGTACAAAGTATCTAGGTATTTTATGTTTGTTAACCGTTAAAAAAATATATAAGTAATATAGAGTGTGAAATATAATCCGTGTTTAATTAAAAACGTTTCGAACCGCCTAGCCCACTAGGTGGCCCTCCTTCATGGGCCCACTGCCCACTGGTTATAGTGTTTATACAATACAAAGTACAAGTAAGAATAGCATGATTTGAAAATATCTTCCACATGGAATTGGGACCAAAATATCTTGATAATTCCGTGTTTTTAGTTTCTTTTAAAAATAGAGAAATAGGTGAGGAAATTGTTGGATTTATCTAAAAAAATTAAGATTTTTGGTTGCTTTAAATAACATGTTCAGCATACATGTTTTCTTTAACAGGTTTAATTAAATGTGATCTTTTAGTTTGTCATGTTTATTAAGCAAGTCGATTCGTCAAAGGTTTTGAAATTAAAATAAAACAAAATATAGATTTTTATAAGATTAATTGTCTACTCGTTTTGTTCGACCGGTTCAAATTAAGGGTCTACATGAATTGTGTTTGCGTTAGATGTTTTTTAAAGAATGTGTTAGTTATGATTGATTTATGTGACGAATAAATATATGAATCGTGCTCGAGTTTATCCCTTAAACTAGTTACACCCAAGTTTCCTAACCTAAACATTTTAGGTGACACTTCTATAATGTATTTAAAAATAACAAAAGTTAAAAATATAATAAAAATGTTTTATAACTACTTTAATCACCAAAACAATTTTTGATGTATATTTAACGTCTAGTTTAGTCAATCTTGAAGACAATCTTGTTCTGAAACACAAACTACGATTTTGAAAAAGAGACACCAAACATATCAAGTTAGCTAGGTCACGAAATCAGGGCAATCTCTGAAAATCATTGAAACTTTTTGAGCCGAAGATGAAAACAAATTTTGTCTTTAGATTAGTTGAGTAATTGAGTTTAAACATTAAAAATACATATTTTTTTTCCTAAAAAATATATATGATTTAAAAAACAAATCAAATGTCGAGTCTATAGGAGTGTCGGGCCAGGTCGGTCAACCACCCGTCCCTCCCACTTCCAGAGAATTATTTTTTCCCGAACACATAAATCGTGTATTATGCTATAAAAATGGCAAGTATCTAAATATCTATATGTATTCAGATATTTAAGTGAAGTATTATTATTTGGGATTATTTATAAGAGAAGCATCCATTTCTTGTGTCTCTAGAACCTTCCACCCAGTCTTTAATATTAATAAATAGTCTGTTATCATCATCATCCAAATCCTTTCTCCTTAATCACCACCAACCAACAATGGAGTTCACCACAAAACCAAAACCAACCATAAAGGAAGAAGAAATCACATTCATATCCTCCACCTCACCGCGCCCGAAGGAAGGCCTGCACGATGCCGGACCACCGCCGTTCCTGACGAAAACATTCGACATGGTGGAAGATCCGGCCACAGATGCCGTGGTTTCGTGGAGCAGAGGGAGAAACAGCTTCGTTGTGTGGGACTCGCATAAGTTCTCAACCACTCTGCTTCCCAGATACTTTAAACATAGCAACTTCTCTAGCTTTATTCGCCAGCTCAATACTTATGTAAGTGTTTATTATTCGTTAACCTAATTTCACTTCTGTTGATAATTAGGGATTCATTTTGCTTCCGATCGAATGCTCTGTTATCAAACTGTTAGGGTTTAGTATCGATTGAATGACGATTACACGATTCTGTGTGGTTTTTAGTTTGTAATAATTTTGCGATTGATTTCATCGTTGACCTCTGTTTTTGGTTTTTGATAATTGTTTAGTAGTTCAATTCGATACTTGAGGCATCCGATCAAATGTTCTGTTAGTAGTTTCTTGATTAAATTGATAGGATCACTTGTTATTCACTATCGACTGAATGCGGATAACGATTGATTTCATAATTCATTTCTGTTCGGTTTTCGATAATTATGTTGCTGTTGTTCAGCTGAATTAGTTTAATTTAATGTTGTATAACTAGTTTTTCTGGATTTTCTCTTCCGGGTATATTCGGATTTCATCACTGAACTCTTTTCTAGGTTTTCGATTATTATCTCTTTGTTCAAATGAATTGCTTCAATTTGATACTTGCGGCATCTGACTGAACGGTCTGCTAGTAATTTCTTGTCTAAATTGATAGGATTATTTGTTATTTGGTATCGTGTGATTGCGGATTTTCACGTTTCAGTGTGTATTTTTGTTTGAAATGATGCAACTACTGATTTTATCTTTAAACTCTGTTCTAGGTTTTCGATAATTATCTTATTGTTCAGTTAGATTACTTCAATTCAATGCTGTATAACTAGTTTTTTCTGTGGTTTCTCTTCGAAATATATATGGATTTCGGGATTCATTGTGATTTTTTTTGTTTGAAATGATGCTATGATTGATTTCATCATTGAACTCTGTTCCAGGTTTCGTTATACTTTTGTAGTCTGTGATCTCTTGATTTTATGAATTTGATATGATTACATTTAATTTGATATTCAATTGAATGCTTTAGAAGTAGTTTTGAATTTTTGATCTTTAATAGGAGTTAACTGATGTGTTCTAACATTGTTCATCATATGTATTAAGTAACAAAATATTACGAGTTGCTAAATTTTGAAATTTTGTTCTTTAGGGTTTCAGAAAAGTGGATCCAGACAGATGGGAATTTGCAAATGAAGGGTTTCTTGGTGGTCAAAGGCATCTTCTAAAGACAATAAGAAGAAGAAGAAACGTGGTCCCGCTAACCCAACCGAAGCAAGAATCCGGTCCGTGCATCGAAGTAGGCCAATACGGGATCGAAGAAGAACTCGAAGCACTTAAACGTGACCGAAGCGTATTAATGGCTGAAATCATAAGACTAAGACAACTACAACAGCAATCGAAAGATAAACTCATATCCATGGAGAACAGGTTAAGAACCACCGAGAGAAAACAACAAAACATGATGGGATTTCTTGCAAAAGCGTTTAGCAACCCTGAGTTCTTACAAAAGTACATGGATAAGTATGCGCATAAAGAACATGAACATATTGAAATCAGGTGCAAAAGGCGGTTAACAATGACACCAAGTGTGGAGAATCTACAAGATCCATTTCTTGCAGCTGCTAATGTTGAAGTTGATTCAGGTAGTTATGCTGGTGATCAAGATGTTTCAAGCTTGGTGGACGATGAATCTCATGAGAATCTATGGGAGGAACTGCTGAATGTGGATGTGGATGTGGATGTGGATGATCAAACTCTACCTGTTGATGATTTAGATGGTGAAAAGGTTGACCGGGATGAAGATTTGCAGGAATTAGTGGATCAAATGGAGTATTTAAGGTCATCAAATCCTTGATTACTTGATTGAAATTGAAGTGATTGTTGAGATTTTATAGTGTAATATTGTGGGTCTCTGCAAATCCACCTTCTCTTTCTTGGAGTACATGCCAATGATGCATATGCATAATTGCATATGATATGTTATACTATTCTAGTGTATGTTGTTTTCTGTTTTGGTATTTGAATTAATGGATATTTGTTTATATGCATCTGATCTTGTATGTGTTTTATACAGTTCGGAGATGGTGGAATTGGAGGAGGCTAAGCTGCTATCTTGTATCCTTTTATGTTATTGTTCACCTATGTTTGTTTCATCTTTTATATGCAGGGGTCAAAGAACTACAATCAGAAGTTGGAGGCATTGAATGTAAGACATGAAGTTGGTGTTGTGCATAAATCTGCCAGATTGTTATGATTTAGGGTTTAAACTTTAAAGTTTAAGGTTTGTATTTATTGTATCTTGTGAGACTTAAGTGATGAGTGTGATTATAAGTAGGATTATTTAATGTTTTGTCCATTGTTGTTAGGACAGCGGTACTGTTTTTGGCATGGCAAGGCAGGCTCATGAGGGGTGTGTGTTGATATAACAATTACCAAATTGGGCTTCATCCTAAAAGAGCCCCCCCCCCCCCCTCCCCACCCCACCCCCCCCCCCCCCCAAAAAAAATAAAAAAAAAATAAAAAATGGCAGGCCAACCAATTGGGTTTATTGAAATGTTAGACCCCAGGGTTGATACTTAGTTTTTCTTGGATGTCGTGTAGTGGATTTCATTCACAAGTCTTTGTTTTTTATTTTGTTTTGGACTTTGGTTAACTTGAGAAAATGATTCCGGTCAGGCTAATTCCGGTCAGGCTATTTATTTGTTGGAGGTGTGAGCGGGGTGTTGATTCTTGTCACATAAGCGGCAAGGGCACTGAACACTGCCACATGTGCGACACGAAGGATAAAGGTGAAAGATTTGATCATCGACCGAGGGTGCCAGGGGATGCCAACTTTTTTTAAACGATGATCTTTTTTGTGTTTAGGATACCGCACTCTCTAATTTGGAGAGTGTTGTTGCTCACTCTGGTCAAACTATTTTCTTATGTTACTAAAGCGTCGTTGCCCATTCTGGCCATATTATTTTCTTATGTTACTAATTAACTAGCTGCGTGCCCGCGTGATGCAGCGGGGTTGCACACAAATATGACATCGGATGCGTAACCGGTGTTACTGTTTCTGTATGTGCGTGACTTAACAATAGTACGCGTGTAACCCGACGATAGTATGCTCATATTGCGGCATTGGAATCTTAACCGGTGTTAGTAAGCACGTCACAACGATTGTGCACGCTCAGTCAGGTGTTGGTGCGCACGTAACGCTACATTAAACTCGTTTTGACCCGTAACCCGTTCCGCTTAGCAATGTTCTAATTGAAATTCGTTTGACTTGACCCCTTTCAACCCAAACATGTCCCGACCCAAACCAAATTAACCTTTTTGAATCAACTCATTCCAGCCTTAACCTTTTAGACCCATGACCTGAACGACCAAAACCACCCGATTCATTTGTCGGTCTTTAATGGTAATCACGTAACACGTTAAGTTTTAAAATGAAAAAAGTATAGCAATACCATATTCAAATTAAAGATAATAAAATACTCGTGTTTATAGTATAATGTTTTTAGAATAATATTAGCGTGTGAAAAAGTTATAAACGTTTAAACGTTGTCGGGGTAGTTGGTTTAAAATAAGGGGTATATATGTAACTATTATATAAATTAACAAAATGTGATTAAAGTTAAAGGACCAAACTTATAATTATTTTTTAATAAATTAAAAAATAAACCGTAACATGATCTTGGTTATGCTAAATGACAAAATTATCAAAATACAAAATTGCCCATAAAATGTCTTAATCTTGTGCAATATAATTTGTACTAAAAGCAACAAGTTTGGTACCTCTTAAAAATTAAGAGATCCCTCACTCATTCTTTATATATAGTATAGATAATATAAATGATAAATTCACTCTACATCACCTTAAACCACATTTCATATTTCATTTCCCCCACAATACACATGTTTTTCGGATGAAATGTGAAACACCAAAATGTCTACGTAACACTTGGTGTATACATGGCGAACTCACATTTCATGTTTTTCATAACGGATGATCATCTTATAATAATAAGTATTTAACTCTTATTTCTTTCGAGGTGTAAAACTAGTATGTAGTAATTCAAAGTACCGTAGAACCGTATTTTTATTTTTATAACATTGGTTTGTCCCGTCACCAAATTTCCTCCTTATTTGAATTAAAAGAATTCCATTTAAGCATCTCATTGCTTTAGTTGAAAGTTTTCATTTGAATTAGAATGTGGTCATTCACTATGACTCGCTAAGCATCCATGGCTGAATAGTAAATCACCCAACTCATAATTATAATTGGCGAATTTATAGGTTCAATTTTTATTGGATGCATGCCAACAGGACACTCCAATTAATTTATTAGAATTAGCTCTTTATCAATGAAATCTTATCATCCATACATACGAATTGATATGGTATATTCATATCATACTATATTATGAATAGTATATTTCCAATGAGATGAACACAATTCTTCTATTTATTTCACAAAGGGTCATACTAAAGTGAGTTAGTGATAACTGGTCTACATATGTCATAGGTCATAACTGACCTACAAAAGGTTAGACTAATCGTCAAATGATTTGACAATCAATTTTGTCATCGCGTATCATTATGTTAAATCAGCTAGTTCACTTGCCAAAATCAGTTTTGTGACTGTATACAGCTATCATGCATTCATGCCAAATCAATAAACCTACACTCCAACAGTGCTTACTCATTGCAATGTTTTTTAATTGTTTATTACGGAGTATAATTTATAAAGTTATCATTTAACATGTAAGCTGGTTTTTTCTTAAATAATTTATATTTTGTTAGCCTAAAAAACCAAAATACAAAGTTTTTTTTTTTCAAAACATGACATAAATTTTAATGAAAACAAAAGTTATTTTTGAAAAAAGAAGTACTTTTGTTCTCGTAAATGATTTAGATAGGTGCTTGAATTAACATTTAAAATGATAAAAAATTGTTTAAAAATAATTAATTAAATGTATTAAAATAAAAGAAAAAAGCACTTGGGAGTAGAGGTGCACAAATCGGGTGTTTCAAATACCCGGTTTCAGGTATGGAACCGAGTTCGGGCATGACTGTGTATTGGAAATCGGGTATTGGCAATAACCGGGTCGGGTTCGGGTATTATCTCTAAAAACCATAATCTATGTATTGGGTTCGGGTTTGGGTCGGGTATAGAACCGGGTATTTGAATACCCTATTTCCGGGTATTGAAAAAACTCTATTTTTGGTTTTTTCGTGTTTTTTTTGGGTATTGGTCTGGTATAGAATGGATTTTTGTTTAAGAGGTTGCACTTTTAGGGGGTATTTTTAGGTATTTTTTGAGGCTAGATCGGATATTTGAAAAAGCCGGTTTCGGGTATCGGAAAAAACCGGTTCCGGGCATGAACCGGTTTCGGTTTTCGGGTATTACCGGGTACAAATCGGGTCCGGTCCGGGTACGAGTTTTGGTACTGAAATGCATACCATATCCTTACCCTACGGGTATGGTCGGGTACGGGTTCAGGTATTCAAAACCCAAGTATAAAAAAACCGGTTCGGGTTTTTTGTGCACCTCTACTCAGGAGTCACTTAACCGGTGCATATGTTAAAATCCACACTTGTGGTTTAGTGGTAGAAGACCCAAAATTTGCTCCCCACTAAATCACTAATGTCACTTTTGATGGATTACGACAATGAAGAATTTGAGCCAAGTCTTGCGAGGTTGTCAATTTGAATCCCGAGCTCACCCGGGTTTTTGTCCCATCGTGCGTTACGCTAAAGTTCTGCTCTTGTGGTGGCACAATGTCTGTCAAGTGGCAGTCGGCGGTATGAGTTCCCGGGAGAATGTCAGCCAAACTCTGAAACAAGCATGAGCCCAGTTAAGACAACATTGTATGACCGATGTGGGGGGCAACGAGAGTCTCCACATTTAAAGACTGCGGTGGCCTACCATACATGAAAGTCGCCATTAAAAACAACCCTAATGTATATGTTAAGTGAGTTTGAGTAATGAAACAGGTGCTTGAGTAATTACTTGCCGGAGATGATAAGATGGTGTGAAGAAGACGGGTCTGGTTTTAGCTTCTTCATTTCTAATTTTAAATAAGATTTAGATATCCGGTTTGTGGCTCAATGGTAGAGCGCTCACTTTACAAGTGAGAGGTGGGGGGATCAAACCTCACTACCACCAACTTATATGGGAGATATGAGGGATGACCCTGGCTTGCCAGGGTTCGAGTCCTGATCTCACCCGGTTTTACCGGCTCCTAGTTGTCGTGCCGTTTGGCGGGCGTGGGGGTCGGGTTTTATCCGGTGAATCCCTCAACAGGTGGACCGCTAGGGGCTCCGTCCTTCCGGACTAGTGGCCGGCTCGGGCTACCTTTAGCCAATGAGGGCCGCGTACAGGGTACCCGGCGTTACTTAGTTGGTCGTTCAAAAAAAATGCATTAGTTTCCATATCATCCGTCCATGTTACCACTAATAAAATTTTCATAAAAACAAAAAACTACCACGTGACTTTTTAAACAAGTAAAAGTCCCATGATTAGAACATTTAGTGAAAGTTCAGTAATTTAAATGAAATAATAATAATAATGATAATAATAATAATAATAATAATAATAATAATAAAATGAGTTAATAAAAACAATGATGAAACTTTGTTACATTCAATGAATAGAGTTTATGTATCAGAGACGGGTGTTGCTTTAACTGAGAGAGACACGTGTCAGTTTATTTGAGACTTATCGTTTATCTTATAAATTGCATGCCCTCTTTCGTATCCCATATTATTTCCCCTATTACACCATGTATAGTTATAATGCTCAATCCCTGGGTATTATGCGTCATGTGGCGTCCAGTCAAAGTTATGGTTTTTTGCAAAAAAGGGTGTAGTCATAATGCCCCACTCATGGGCATTATGCGTCATGTGACGCTCAGTCACTTTTACAATTTTTAGTTTTTTTTTAATAAAAATAATCTAATAATAATAAATATTTTATTAAATAAATATTACATTAAAATAAAAACAAAAACAAAAACTACTCGTCTGGATCGTCTTCACCCTCTTCGTCGGCGTCTTCATCATCGTATTCATCGTTGCCCTCGTTTTGATTTTCATTTTCACATGGCAAACGCCGATTCATCCAAAGATGTTGGATTAAATCCCCCTTAAGTGTCGCACCCCGACCAAAGGCGGCGGAACATGCCGGGGTGCAACCAATTGTCCAAATACACAAGACACTATTTAAAGTGACAATATTTAATCAACTCATTTATTTCATAAATCAATAATCAACACATCTCGTTCATTCAAACAAATTGAATACAAGTAACATTAATATTGCTCGTTTTACTAATATCCTAGTGGTCTTGGTAACGTTTTTCATCAAGTCCTCGAGTCAACAAAAGTCAAACCTGTAACATTTCATAAAATAAAGTTTGTCAACACAAAGGTTGGTGAGCAATTCATAAGTTTGAGCATATAAGTATATTGTAATAAAAAGTCACAAAACTTGTATACGAAACGATAAATAAAAGCAACAACTTGGATAAATTGACAATCGCTAATAGAATTACGTTAGCGCCACCTAGCTACAAGGGGTTGCCAAGTAGTCTAGGATTTAATAGAATATCGTTAATTGCATTACGTTAACTACACCTTGCTACAAGGGGATGCCAAGTAGTCTAGGATTTATAGATTCAACCAACCGAAAGCGATAAACACATAGACATATAGCATAGAACACCAAATCAAGCAAGTATTTAAGTAATGTATACAATCACGTTTGTGGGTTTAAGATTCAAGTAAATAAAGCATTTAGTTTGATAAGTATGAAATGTCACCCCAAAACGAAAGGTGGAAAAAGGGGTATGAAACTACTCACCTCGATTGACGAATTGAGAAACTAATAAGTGATCGACATATAGAAAGCTTGTAAACGAAACGAACAAATCCGACTTGAAAGCTAATTGAAAACGAATAAATAAAATATATTAATGAACTTGAACTTTAGTTGAAACTACATTTGAAACATTGGACGAGAAGGTTCGGTTGTTAATCGGGTTACCGGTTAGTTTGTTAACGATTAGGGACTCGTACCTAATTGATAATTTAAAATAAAATAATATTATTTTATTGGGATTTTAAATAACTAACCCAATATTGAAAAGGTACAAGACTGGTTTAAATCAAGAGTTCGGTTTTTATAAAAATGAATTGATAATAAAGTTTATAATAATATTATTAATGATAATGATAGTAATGATAATAATAATTCTAAAAAGATATATTAGATATATAAGATAATAATGATAATAATAATAACAATAATTATTTTCAACAATACTAATATAGTATAGTAATTATAACAATAATTATTATTAATAATACTAATAATAATAGTTATAGAATAAAGGTCTTAGTATTAATTAAAGTATTGTTGGTAAAAAATTATAATAATAGTAAATAATATTGATAGTAAATAATGATACCACCCTCGATGTCGGTTTGAGTTCTAAACGAGTTCACAAAAATAAATATAATAATATTATTGCTAATAATAAATGATAAAAATATAATTTTAATAAATAATAATAATATGATCTTTAATAATAATATTAACAACTTTAATATTTATAAGAATAATGATACTAATAATAATATTAATAATAGTAATAATAATACCATACTAAATTTTATTTCGGTTTCTAAACGAGTTCACCATATTAAAGATCTATTAATAAATAGAGCATTTATAGTACTAATAATTAGAATTTATAATGATATACATTTTTTTTATAAAGAGTTAATAATAATTATAATAATAATAATTGTTTTGTTAAAGATAAAAATAAAAATGCTAATAATGATAATAATAAGAACAAGAATGAGTTTTATAATAAGTTATAATATTAACAATAATGATCCATTTGCATTACAACAACCGGTTATGAATAACAAGTTCGATTACCGTTTATGAGTTAGACACAAAGACGGTTAAAGCTCTAAATCTCGTTGCTTACCATATAACGTTTGGCCGAGAACATTTGTTGGAGCCGAGCAGGGTCGTCGGAGACCGATTGTTGCCGCCATAGAGAGAGAGAGAGAAGCCGAGAGATAGAGAGACGAAGAGAGAGGCAAAGAGAGACGCAAAGAGAGAGGGAGACAGAGAGATAGAGAGATGAAGAGAGAGATCGACGGAGAGAGAGAAGAGAGAGAAATAGAGTGACGGGACACCGGCAGCTGGTTTTCCGATCGCCGGAAAAACGTGTAGGTGAGGGAACAGGGGGCGGCCGACTGAGTTGGGGTTGGTAGGAGTTGCAGATCGGTGGCGAAGGTGTTTGGGGTCGGAGATGGTGAAGGAGCTCGCCGGACCGCCGCTCCGGTTGCTAGAGAGGGCCGCCGGAAGGCCGCGTGAGGAAGGTGAGGGGTGGTGGTGTCGGGTTGAGGGGTTAGGGTTAGTGGTGGTGCGTCGGAGAATGGGGAGGTGGGTAGCCGGAGCTCGTCGGAAAACGGCTAGGGTTCGCCGTCGCCGGAAAACGGCCAAAAGTGGGGGACGGCTGAACATGATAATAAGATAGGGTTAGGGTTTGTTGGTTTATATATGCATTACATATTTTCAAAAATGGCCCCTCAAGTTTGGTATTTACTTTATAATTATTTAAAACTTGTATAACTTAAAAGAAATCCACTTTAGTCCCTAACGTTTACTTAACCTAGTTTATAAATTATACATATCTGTATTTGACAATCCCCACACACGCTAGAGTTATAACATCAATAATTTGATAAAATGTCGGTTCGGGTTTACAAGCTTAACCACAACTACGATGTATAATTTATTAAAATAAACGCGAAAAAATCGACATGTTACAAAATGATTACAAAAACGAATATAAAAACGAGACCCGAAATTGACGAATGTCACATTAAGTGCGTTATGTATTTCTCTTGATCGCACGAAATACGCGTTTTCAATTATTTGCTCCATACTTGCTGGAGTTCGTGGTGGATCCAAGTCCGGTATGAAAGTTGGACATATTGCTCTTCCTTCGTCTTTGATGATCATAGCATGCATTATGATACATGCATACATAACAATTTTCATTATTTCTAAAGACCATAGACGACAAGGATTTTTAACAAAATGCTAGCGTTGTTGACGAACCCCCCAAACACCTTTCGATATCCTTTATTGCATACTCTTGTACTTTCTTAAAATACTGTCTTTTTTCATCCAATGGGTCTCTAAATGTTTTCACGATAATCGCATACTCTGGATATATTCCATCACCTAGACAGTATCCATGATGGTAGAGGTTATCGTTAGCCCAAAACGAAGCGACGGGAACGATCCCAGTTATGTAACTCTCCATCACATGCGACTGTTCTAAGACGGTGATGTCATTGCTGGAATCGGGAACACCAAAGAATGCCGACCAAATCCAATGGTCGTATGAAACAATCACTTGAAGGCTGACCGTTGGTCCTTTTTGGTCACCTCGTGTGTATTGACCTTGCCATGCGGTTGGACAATTAGCACATTCTCAATGCATACAATCTACACTCCCTATCAGGCCGGGTAAATCATGATTCATGCACCCTTGCATGAGTCTCGTAAAGACGTTGTAGATTGTTCCACTTGGGCTCTCTCAGATAATGTGGTCCATATAGTTTCAATATTCCTATATTTTACACAAATTTTATAAAATAATTAATTAAAGTAAACAAGTGATATAATTATTTAAAAAAATGAAATGTACCGTAACAAAATACTCCAAGGTGAGTTGTTTTATTGGCCATCTTTTAATACCCGTTGCTGATGTCGGACGTGTTTTCGTAGGCGAGCACGCGTATGACCGACGTAACCTTCTGAATAGCCGTGAATCCTAGCGTTCCTCGACCGTCTAGTTTTTGCTTAAAGTAATTAAGCTCACGCTCCTAATCATTGGTAATGCACATAAATAAATTTTTAGACGTCCGAAAGCGACGCCTAAAGGTCTTCGGGTTCTTGTATCTCGGTGAGTCATTGAAGTAATCCGCCATCAACCAGTTGTTGGCTTCGATACGATCTCATTCGATGTATGCTCTTTTTGAAACCAGGGGGGGTGGAGGAGAGCTAATAGAATTCATATAAGTTATCGTGAGCACAATCGCACTCGTAACCGCCTCTTCCTACGCATCGTCTTTGGCTTGTCGGTCGGGCCCGAAAAATTGATTATATATAGAAGTAGGAGAATCCATAAGACTAGTTTTATTGGCGACCTCTTAGGAGGCCATGGGACTATTCAAGAAATAAACAAAAAGATTAAATCCTTTTCACCCCTCAACCTAGGTCACAACCCCAACCTAAGTCACAACCCACCTTTAAATTAAATATTCTTTTCTTTTATATTCTTTAAACAAATTTGTTTTTTTATATAATTTGATTTTTATTTAATAATTTATATTATTTAACTTATTTTAAATATCTAAAAACACAGTCTTGTTTAGTTTATTTTTATGAACATTTTCATATAAATTTTATTAAAAACGGAACACTTTTAAAAATATGTATTTTTTTAATATTATCATGTGTAAATTTTTTGTATACAATTTGATTTTTTGTTAATAATTTATATTATTTAACTTATTTTAAATTTTTAAAAACACAGTTTTGTTTAGTTTGTTTTTATGAGCATTTCGATATAAAATTTATTAAAAACAGAGCATTTTTAAAAACATGTATTTTTTTAATATTATTATATGTAAATTATGTATGTGTAATATTATCTATTGTATGTTTTATCTTTAGTTTATTTTTAATTAGCATGTAAGATGTTTGATTATCAAGTTACGTATGTGTAAGATATTTGATTTTTCAACTTATATGTCTTATGTATGTGTAAGATAAAAATAATATGATATTATCTGCTCATTCTAACATATATTCATGTACCTGTGACTAATACATGGAGTATTAGTCTTGATAGATTTTTTTATATTTTAATAGATTTTATAGAATAAATTAAAACATAAATAATATATATGTATTATGTATTAAAATAATTAGTTTGTGAATAAAAGTAAAAAGTTGGGTAAGAGCATTCCCAGCCCATTCCATATATTTTTCCCTATAATTTAGTTAAAAAACACCATTTCATAAATTTATCTATCATTTTTCAAAATTTTTCCACATTCCATACCCTATTCATATCCATAAATTAATTCTTTATTATTTTTTTCTCTTTTGTCTTGTTATATAGTAAATAATGATTGGGAGATATGTGACATAATATATGGTATGGATAAAAAATGCGTCCCTATATTTAAGGATTTACTTTAGTTGCCATATAACTCATCCACATAATAGGGAATGGATTGGAGAGGTGATTTTGATGGTTTTCTTAAAATTTACCCTAAATTATATGGATTTAACAACTTTAGAGAATGAGTTAAGAATGCTCTAAGGTTGGGTTGCGTATGTGGAAGAGAGAAAAATTAGTTTTTTTATTAAAAAGTTGGGTTGGGTTGTTGATAAAGGTAGTCTTAGGGTTTATAAGGAATTTTGTGTGAGGAAATATAGAGTATAAACAAATATTTATAAATTTGATGAGTTTTGATTGAGGATGAAGTTGGTTTATATATAAAACAATTTTTTTTATTTACAACGGACATATGACTGTTGACATTAAAAAACGTTTTTTTTTAAATTCCGTGCCATATTAGCGTTGTACACAAAACAATGGCCCATTTTATACCACCCAAAACGCGCGGGGGGTGGGGGGGTCTCCCGGCGTTATGGGGTAAAACGCCACAAAACGCCGGCCACCATGGTTGGTCTTAAGTACCTCTTCAACGAGCCATAGATTATTTGAATATGTCATTATGATGTACTTGATTGCCTTTGTTTCCCATACCTTTGTTGATGGTTTTTTTGACCCATTTTTGTATTTCTTTTTGTCTCTAGTCCCACACTCCCACTCTCCATGGTTATCGGTGTCTAGACACCAACATCCCTCATGTTTATATATCATGGCATATTTAGTGTGACAAGTCTAATTTTGTACCTTCCACCAATTTAGTTGAAGAAGTAAATACCAACCTTCCTCATATCAGTCTAGAGCTTCCACAACGACTAAGGAGAAAATGACCATGCCTCGTTTTTTGACTTATTCTGTCTTGCATCAGATCTGCAAAACCACAAAACACTCGTTAGAAAGGATCATTGTTGACATGTATTTGTATAAAAGTAAGTTTGTAAGTTTTGTAAAGTTAATTGCCACAGGTTTGTAAGAATTAAGCTAGCATCCGGGACCAAAAACTTTTTCAATGCTGGTTGTTCACTTGTCAACAACAAACACTTTACTTTTAGCTAGTGAGAGCGTCCACAACAACAAACTCACACAAACCGTCACATCATATTCCAAACTTTTCTCAAAACCTTCATTTTCTATCACAATAACAAACCTCTACAAATCAACACATCATCACCTATTATTTCATATTTAATCAATTTATAAAATACTTTTACAACATATTAATTTTTATAATTAATCAATTAATATTAATCATCCCCCAAAACCACCGTACATGCACCACTCCCGTTTTATTTTACACTATATATTTTATATTAGATCTGAATTAGACGTGCACAAAATAACCGGTTCCGGAACCGAACCAGTGGAACCGACACGGAACCGGTTCTAACCCATACCCGGAACCGGTTCCTGACCGGGTATAGGATTTCTTCTCGGAGCCGGTGAAAGAAACCCGGAGGAACCGGTCAAAAACCCGAAAAAAACCCGGAGGAACCGGTCAAAACCTGACCCGGAACTGGTCAAAACCGGTCACATACCCGACTATACCCGGAACCGGTTCATACCCGAACCTGGTTTGACTTTTGTTGACCATATCCAAAACCGGTTCCGGGTTTTTTAAATACCCGATTTTGTGCACGTCTAATCTGAAGCACCTCTTATGTTTAAACACAATATTTCACTTCTCGCCGGAGATTCAAACTGATGGATGCAAACAGTTGCCGGAGATTATAAATGGATCTCCCCATAAACCGAATCGTAGTGGTGACGGTGCAGTTACCGCAATCAATCGAAGATGAACACTCTGAAACTTCATATCGATTAGATCTGAAACCATGGCGGTTGAAATTGATTTTGGTGAGGTTTCCGTCGATCGATTGTAAGAAATCAAGAATGTTTTTTATGTAGTAGATCTAAGGGGCCCACATCTACTCGTTTGCAGAATCAAACTTCGTCACCGGACTTGGGCAAAGTCCGCCGGATCTTCGTTCGAAACAATCCCCGTTGTGGATGCTCTGACTTAGTGGGATTTTGATGTCATCAGTGTTAGTCTGTTACATATACACGTGACTATCTTCTCCTTGTGAACTTGGTGTTTCTTATAGAGAAAACTAAGCTATTCCCGGTACTTATTGAAATCAACAAATTTAATGGTTCAGCTACAAAAAGAAAATATTAGTTTATATGATCGGTATGAATTGTTTTTCCCCTTCCAAACGGTTACTTATTAATTTCACAACGTTACATTAAACCAGGTTGGCTCCTTAACCTTTTAGGATTCATAACTTGCTCAAACTCTCGAACTAACATATAATCATACGTTGATTCCCACTAAATTATTCGACAACTGACAGTTTCCTGCTTCTTCCAGAATATGAAGTACAATCATTGTTGATGAAACATGTCCACTTTGGAGAAATTCCTCTTTTCTTTGGTAGGTATTCATGATAGATACGCGCACTCTCTCTCTCTCTCTCACACACAATATATACATGTATACACATAAATGCTGATGACACTAAACAACCAGCATAAAGTTTTGCCTTCTAATTCCCTGTGGTGATCATTGAAGAGTAAAAAAAGATGGCTGGAGCTGGTTGGGCTCTTTCCCTTTGCTTCCTTTTGGTTGTGAATGGTGTCACAGTTCATGCATCAGAAGAACTGCAGCCTTACAGAACTAGTTTTCATTTTCAACCTCTCAAAAACTGGATCAACGGTACACGTTTTCCTTCAATTCACACTCAGAACTCAATATGATTTTAGTTCAAACCTTTTAGTCATTTTTTATGAATTTGCATCATATGCATATGTACTAATTATTTCTCTATTCACATGTGATATGTACTTGCTGCTTATGAAATCAATCATAGATCCTAACGGTATGCCATACTAATTTCAGTTAACAAAATTATTTTTAACCATGCATGCATTTTCTTATAAATTTATCTATCTTTTATACATATTGAAGGTCCAATGTATTTTAATGGAGTATACCACCTGTTCTACCAATACAACCCATATGGTCCACTATGGGGAAAAATTTCATGGGGTCATTCCGTTTCATATGATCTAGTGAACTGGTTTCTTCTTGAACCAGCTCTCAGTCCAAAAGAATCGTATGACGTCAAAGGGTGCTTATCCGGGTCAACCACAATCCTTGATGGTTTAAAACCGATAATACTTTATACCGGTCAAGAGGTAAACGATAGTCAAGTTCAAAACCTAGCCCCCTGTCAATGACATTAACCCTGAACAGTTCCGTGATCCATCAACGGCTTGGATGGGCCCGGATGGAAAATGGAGAATTGTGATTGGAAGTGAGATCAACGGTCATGGAGCTGCGCTTTTGTATTACAGTACAAATGGTATTAGCTGGACTAGGTCCGATAAGCCTTTGCACTTTTCTAGTAATATAAGTATGTGGGAATGTCCTGATTTCTATCCAGTTAGTAATCTTAGCAAAGATGGTATTGATACATCTTTTCAAGGGAATAACACAATGCATGTGGTAAAAGCAAGCTTCAACTCGAATGATTATTATGTCATTGGGAGGTATGACCCGAAAGTTGATCAATTTCATGTTGTTACTAACGATTTTAGCGTTAGTAACACACAGTTACGATATGATTATGGGAAGTTTTATGCATCAAAGACATTCTATGACGATGCGAAGAAAAGAAGGGTGTTATGGGGATGGGTTTCTGAAGGTGACGGTGAATTAGATGCAATCAAGAAAGGGTGGTCTGGCCTTCAGGTACATTGTCGTTTTGATTTGGTTAAATGGTTAAATCTAAAAACATATACACAAGTAAACGACCTTTATAAAAAGAAAAAAAAAACATATATATATCTAGTAAAATCTGATTCATAGCAAGCTACCCCCCCCCCCCCCCAAAAAAAAAAAAAAAAAAAAACCAATGTTTATAACATTTGTTTAATATGTTTCAGTCATTTCCTAGAAGCATTTGGCTTAGTGCTACTCGGAAACAACTAGTACAGTGGCCAGTGGATGAAATTAAGAAGCTAAGAGCAAAACATGTGAATATGGAGAATAGAGAGCTCATGGGTGGGTCCCTACTCGAAGTACCAGACATCAGGGGTTCACAGGTGTGTGTGAAGATGACTTGTTTTAACATACGTCTATTTGTCTAACTACAACTTACACTGATTCTCAGCCTATAACATTATGTTATTTCACACCGCCTAATGCAACTTGTCTTTCAGGCAGATATAGAAGTGTTGTTCAGTCTATCGAATCTGAGTGATGCAGAGATGATAAATTCAGACATAGTTGATCCACAACTTCTTTGTGAACAAAAGAATGCTTCTCAAATTGGGAGTTTTGGTCCATTTGGACTTCTGGTTTTGGTTTCGAATAACTTGGACGAACAAACTGCGGTTTTCTTTCGAATATTTAAAGGTCCTAACATGTTTCACGTTCTCATGTGCAGTGATCAGACCAGGTTAGCATTTAGATTATATATGATCGATATCAATCTCTAACAAGCATAAACGTATAAGTTAACGTTATTACAAGTTAGGTTCATGATACCATTATACA
The DNA here is from genome assembly GCF_021521415.1 of Bidens hawaiensis. Classification (NCBI taxonomy): domain Eukaryota; kingdom Viridiplantae; phylum Streptophyta; class Magnoliopsida; order Asterales; family Asteraceae; genus Bidens; species Bidens hawaiensis. The sequence goes on along the minus strand of NW_027497383.1, from coordinate 17,524 downwards.
TATTTTGACCTGTCAATATCTATATCTATAACAACTTACATATGCTATAAATTCAGGTCTTCAATTGCACAAACAATGGGAGACAATGACATTTATGGAGCTTTACTTGATTTGGACCCTCTTCATGAGAAGATATCACTAAGAAGCTTGGTACATTAATTAGTGTTATATCCTCCATAATCTCTCTCCGAATACTTGTTACTAGTCACATAATTTATCTAAATGCTTAAAATACCTAAGATTAGGATGTTAAATGCATTATCATACACACCTACCTACTTACAGATGTATCTAGCTATCCACACGAACGCATGCACATATTCATGTGTATGTTTATAGCAAGCAAAGCATCCTTGACTTATAACACAACACATCACAACACTACACAATGGATTGCTAAATTAGGCCTTCAAGTTGTTTTGTTAAGAGTGATCACGTGTTCTTAATTAATATTTTCTTCTTATGATTTTGTAGATAGATCATTCGATTGTAGAAAGCTTTGGTGGACATGGACTTGCTTGTATCACAGCAAGAGTATACCCAAAGCTAGCAATTCATGAGCACGCCAAGCTTTATGTTTTCAACAATGGCACAAAGAGTGTGACTCTATCGAGTCTAAATGCTTGGAACATGAACAAGGCTCAAATAGTTCCTATGAACTAATAAACATTGTGTTAAGTATTTAGAACAATGTTTTGACACATGCTTCATGTATCTTTTTAATAAAATACAGTTCTAGTTCATACTTATCTCTTGTCGACCAATCTGATATGGAAAATCCCCAAATGCATTTTGTTAACAAGTTAATTGCAAATATGGTCAATGTGGTGGAACCCCAAACGCAGGTTACAACCTTGTGGTGACATTTTTACAGATATGGGCCTTGTGCCCCTGTGGTGAGCATATTTTTTCAATTGGGACCCCGCCGTGAACCCAAAGTTTGGTTTTCTGCAAAAAGACCGTTCTACCCTTGCAATTTGCAACCTTATGTTTTAAATAAATACAGTTTGGACCTTCTGTTTGTTAACATATATTCCCTCCAACAGTTTTAAACAATCGAATGTTGAATTTTTTGGGTTGACTATCTTTGACTCGTTGACCTTTAATGTAAGCTGCTTATTATAATCTAGTAAACATAAGTAATCATAATCTTGACTATCTAAACTGATTAATTGTATAAAATTAACCAAATTGACATGAAATAAAAAATTTACATAGTTTGACTTTACACAACCTTAATTTATTGAAACACAAGGTGCACACATACATGCATATACATTCAAATCCATATAATACATACATACATAATATAAATATATATATATATATATATATATATATATATATATATATATATATATATATATATATATATATGCACAAATAAGCCAATTCCTCATATATATATATGCATATATGTATATATCTACGAATACATAGATATATGTATATATACATACATAGATATATACATATATGCATACACAGATGCATACAGTTATACATACATACATACATATATATGATCAGGAAAATGAGAGAATTTTTTTTCAATTGAGAACTATGAGAACCATTTTTGACCACAAAAAACCAAAAAATAAAAAAATCATAAAATAAAAAAACAAAAAATCAAAAAAGTAAAAAAACCAAAATTCTTATTTTATCATCCCGGTTTCATAAAAAAAAACTCGTTTTAACTAAATTATATACACATATGTATAATATATACATATATGTACATTTACATGTTTTTTTGTACACATGTGTATAATTTAAGATAAATGATATTGTACATATGTGTATATTACGTAACTAAAGATTATATAAAATTATACATATGTGTATAATACGACGTTTTTTTTATTTTTTTTAAAATTTTTTTATTTTGTTTAATGAAACCGGAATGAAATATAAGAATTTTGGTTTTTTTTACCTTTTTAAAATTTTTATTATTTTTTGTTTTATGATTTTTTTAAATTCTTTTTTAAAGTTGTTTTTAGTGGTCCAAAATGATTCTCAAAGTAAATTAAGAAATTTGAGAAACATTTTGGACAACTAAAAACATATTTAAAAAAATCATAAAACAAAAAATAATAAAAATTTTAAAAAAGTAAGAAAACCAAAATTATTATATTTCATTCATGTTTCATTAAAAAAATTAAAAAAATTAAAAAAACGTCGTATTATACACATATGTATAATTTTATATAATATTTAGTTACGTAATATACACATATGTACAATATCATTTATCTTAAATTATACGCATGTATAAAAAAACATGTAAATGTACATATATAATATGTATATATTATACACATGTGTACATAGTTTAGCTAAACCGAGTTTTTTTTATGAAACCGGGATGATAAAATAAGAATTTTGGTTTTTTTACTTTTTTGATTTTTGTGTTTTTTTATTTTATGATTTTTTTTTTATTTTTGGGTATTTTGTGGTCCAAAATGGTTCTCATAGTTCTCAATTTCAAAAAAGTTCTCTCATGATCCTGATCCTATATATATATATATATAGATGCATACATTAATAAAAAGACTATTATGCCCCTGCATAAATAAACACACACATTGTAAACACTTGAAATCTTAACTAATTAAGGGCTTTTTGGCAATTACTGAATCACTAAGTGCTCAATCAGTAAGAGGTCTAACCGGTTAAGAGGCTCTTACCCGATAAGTGCTATTGCTGTTTGGTTGGACCTCTGAACCGTATGCTTTTTCTCACTTCTAAGTTCTATTCAATTAAGACATTTCATCAAACACCTTGTGCGTAAACTCAACTTTATGGTCATTTATATTAATTTCAATCATGTTGCAATTAATTGCCAGATTCACATCCATTAGCACTTGTGTCCATTTATTTCACATCCAGTTTCACTACAATTATCACTTACATCCATGATTAATTATTTTGATTTCAATCCTCTTTATTCATCACCGTATTTTATTGAGTACATGAAGAATCGAGAATCATTATCTATGGCGTTCGCTCGATGTGTGGAGGTGGTGGGAAGGTGAATAACGGAGGTGAAGAACAATGGTGAAGATTGGCGGTGAATAACAGTGGTGGTCAATGGTGATAAGGTGAACAATAATGGTGAAGATCATGGTGAAGAACGATGGCGGATGTGCTGTGATAGTGATGGAGAAGGATGGTGAAGATATGTGTGGATGTGCTAAACCATTCAACAATGTTTCAAAGCTAAATCATTCAGATTGTGTTGAACCATACAGATGTTGATTATTAATGAAACAAACAATCTAAAGTCTGTCAGAGCCATTCAGACTATACCGAACTAATGAGGGTGGGAGCTATTAGGCTCAATGTCGAACGATCCATTAGAGTTGGAAGTTATGTTCATAACTGGATTGAGGAAGAACTTATTCACATCCTCGACAAAACTGGTCTTGACGATCTGACCTTAAAAGAGTCACTAGGTTGTAAAAAAAAAAAAAAACCTCAACGATCGGTAGAATGGAACCTACCATTGAAGAGATTTTGAGACTCCCGATAAATCAGCAGAAGTTGTATTTACCATCCTCACCATCATTAACCTAAACCCTTGAACCACCACAAAACACCAAATCCTTACTCTCACAAAACCAACCCATATTACCTTTTGTTCTATGCAACCCTTCAAAAAGGTGGAGATTAGAACTTGTTACAAGCTTATTTATCATATGTCACATTTTGGCTAAGACTTTTCACATAAATACATCACATGCATGATCAGATATAAAACCGAGTATGAGTGAACATTGTGAGAATGTGAAGTTTTCCATAAACAGAAGCTCAGAAAAATAAATCAACTTTTTATATATCACTACATATATTCCTATGATTTAAGGTTGTTTATTTTGTTCCCATTTTCTTGGAATTCTTTTGGGGATGTCTAAGCTATAGTCCTGACTTGCTATTTTTAGAGAATATTTATAAGTAGCTTGATTGAGGACAAGCAAGGTTCAAGTGTGGGGATGTTTGATGTATATAAAAATATATATCTTTTAAGCATCAAATAATATCTAAAAACTTCAACTTCTATCAAATAATATAATTCGAATGACTACTTATCATATTAAAATGTATTTTCAGGTGAATCCAAGTCTCAAATGAAGAATCGAATGAAAAGCCAAAGAAAAATCAAAGAAACCCCAAGAAAACAGCAACACACCCCCATGCTTCATAGAACACGTCCCCATGCTTTCATGTGCAAGAAAAGACAAAAATCTACAAGAAAAGACAAAAATCTGCAAGAAAAGATAAAATACTGGACAACTGGACACGGGGCCGTGCTTCAGAGGGCACGGGGACGTGGTCACCTTTCTGAAAAGACAAAAGAAAATTTAACAGATACCGAAAACACGGGGTCGTGCGTCATGAAGCACGCCCCCGTGGTGAGTCAGCATGCACGATCTGACAGAGCATTAAACGCGAGCGGACAGCTGGACATGAGGGTGTGCCTCCTGAGGCATGGGGCCGTGCATGATCTCCCAGACTGCCTCTATATAGTGGAGCATGTTGCATTCATCAAGTGTGCTTGAATAGAGTTCTATACGAGTTTCTCTTATTAAAACACCCACTTTACACTCATATTGAAGGTCTTGTGGAGAGTTTGAAGGCTTGGAGGTTATCATCACCATCATCCATCACCATCATCATACATCATCATTGAATAAAGAAAATTCATCCACATTTGGTTAACTGTTCTAGTTTGATCATGTGTTTGTTATCTTCATCTCTTTTGATGTTAATAACCATGTTCATTATGAGCTAAACTCCATTTACCATCTAATTTCTATGAAGAATCTTTGTTTTACTTGATTATTATACTAAATATGTGATTTAGTTTAGTAAAGTACATGGGTATTTTGCAATTATCTTTTGATGAAAAATGTTTTATCACTTTAACTCATTAAATCAAGGTTGATGATTAACAATCATTCATGGTTCACTCATGTTCTTGGAGACTAGAAATGGTAAAAAGAATACTTTGATAACTTATCCAAGATAATACATGGATCATTATATTATACTTAGAAATATGAGATATAAGCTATGATCTATTTCTCTAGTTTTGATAATTCTGAAATAACATTGTTAACACGATTGCTTAGGTTATCAAGCTAGTTATAGAAATCTTATGTTAAAGGAATGTGTAACTATAACCTACTTAAATAAACCAAGGGGAGGTTGTGTGATGAACTATAACCACCCAAAGTTGTTAGAATTGATATTTGAGAAATCGAAGTCAATCCTAATCTCTTTACTTTACTAAACTACTCGTCTACTTAAATTGACTTTCTCGTGGTAGCATGAGATTAAGCAAGGGTCGAATTGAAAATATGCATGCTAATTTCTTTTATGTCATAGAATACGTTTACTTAGAAATGAGCGACTATTCTATCATACATTATTAAGGCAAGTTTATCACATATTTAAGTTGTAATCATCAAGGAAGAATGGAGTGGATTCTTGATCTTAGATGATAACCTTCATATAATTGAATTACTCAATTATAATTTCTCTTCTTGTTCACCTATATATTATATATGTAAGTTATTTTATCAAAAGTTTAAAAATCAGCTCAAAATGATTATCTTCTCCAATTAAATTAAAATGAAGATTCACTATTAGAAACCTTTGAGTCCACGGATGGATACCTGGTTCTTAGCAATACTATTATACATATACGATAGGTACACTTGCCTATTTTGTCTGTGTTTAGTCTTAGTAGAAATCACTTTTATAAATTTAAAACACGATCTTGTGCGAAAGCTAAATCCAATCTTTAACTACTCAAACGCATCACATCAACAAGCCATGATCCATATGCATAATTGCATATGATATGATTATGCTATTCTAGTTTATGTTGTTTACGCTTATTGTATTTCAGTTATGGATATTTGTTGCATATGCATCTGATCTTGAATGTCTTTTATAAGTGAGATGGCAGAATGGTTAGGAAGTCAGGCTGTTGTTATCTTGTATCCTTTTATGTTATTGTTCACCTATGTTTGTTTCATCTTTTATATGAAGCGGTCAAAGAACTTCACACATAAATTTGAGGCATTAAATGAAAGACATGAAGTTGGTGTTGTGCATAAATCTTTAGGATGTCATTTTGTTATGATTTATCTTGCAAGTAACTCCTTTATTTCTTGTGACACTTAAGTGATGGGTTAAGGAGGGTTGTTTATTATTTTGTCCATTGATGTTAGGATAGTGGTTGTGTTTTAGGCAAGGCAGGTTAATGAGGGGTGTGTTGTATGGCATTGACATGTGGTAGCATCAATAAACTGTTTGATATAACCATTTTCTTTATCAAATAATTTTATTTCGAAGAAAAACACCATACAACATTCAACAAGAAGCTAAAAAACACGTCGGCAAAAAGAAAGAAAACAAAAAGTAACCAAACTACACCAAGGCCACTAGCCAAATAAAATTTGACTGGAAAATCCAATATTATGAAGCTAAAACCATGCAACAAGACGATCCCTTTTGATCTATTAATGATTACCTAAAGAAACTCACTGATACTCCAAAATTTTGCCATTAGGTTTCTAGAATTTACAGCTCAATGAGATTCTTCATTTCGCCACAAACCATCAATCTCACCTGATCTTCATATTCCTTTAAATTAATCCCTAGGATTTCACCCAATTTCACTATCTCATGAGTCTCATTTTCTATCAAGAGTTCGTCTATAACAAGAGGATCTAATTCTACATCTTCATCTATAGCTCTGTCCTCGATACAACCATCAGGTTGCCCGTTTTTCGGGATTAGGTCTTCAGTTTCTCCCACCCTTATTGAAGCATGTCTCCATATCTCATCACTTGATTCTGATTCTTTTTCATTCGAAAATATTAGGGAAACACCTTTTAGACCTTCGTTTGTTTCTCGATCTGCTGTTAAATGAGAAGATTCTCTTGATGGGTTTCACTAGAACACATCAGCGAAACTAATGTTGAGGTCTGGAAAACGTGTTTGTTTGAGGTTTTAGAAATGTGAAAATGTCCTGAGACCCCACCTTACTAACTCCGACAGTCCGGCTTCTTTAATTGATCCGCCTGTTTCACTTTCTGGGCCTTTTGCCAAACCCCTTGAATCCAATCTAGGCTTCAAAACTGGCCACCAACTTCTTGGCCCATTTCACAATGCTTTGCCTTGTCACTTTGAATCAAATTCAAATTTATGGAGCTGTTAAATACTTTCCGTACAAAAAATTCAACCGAATTTGGGATGTGGTCCCCCATAGAGAAATATGAGGATAGATCCTTCTTCACTGGAAAATGTGATGATGACTTTTTTGCTTTTTGTTGAGTATCATAAATCTTTCTCTCGGAGAACTCCATCAGAATTGGATGCTGGAAAAACATTTTTAATCACAGAATCACCCACCATTTATGAATTTCGTGTTGGTAACCGACATCGAGTTTCTTGTATCAAGAAAGCTTGGCGCCCACAATCATTCGTTTTTGGACACCAAAACTTTAACTGATATGTTATTCCACCTCAACAAAAAGGATTCATGAATTTTTATCTCCTGAGCTAATTGAACCACATAGAATCGGTCCATGACTGCTAAACTAAAGAAAGGAGTCCTTTACCAAGTAAGCCACACAACCTTACCCACCTCAACCAATCTTAGCTCGGCATGCCAACAACCGACCATTTACTATTGCTATAAGGGTTGCTTGCCTTTGTACAGCTTGGCTTCACTATCGCTTCTATATAGCGTAGTGGTCGACCTAAAAAGTCGTATTCCTTTCATACTTATTATTAAATTATAACCTTTACTGCCACTTGATTGTATGAGAGGTTTTCATCCCTCAAACCCGATTACTGTGAAAACTTAAAACGCTCCAAGAGCTTGTTGCAACAAGATACAATGTGATATATGAGACAAATAGAACCATAATCAAGCCAAAAGATTGGTTCATTGATAATAACCGAATGATTACATATTCATAATGCATACACACATACGATTAAGCTTAATCCGCCTCGATGTGCACCTCGAGGCAGCCTATCATTCTAGAGAGAATCCGGCAGCATAACGTTACTCGTTGAAGGAAATGGCTAACATCTCAAAGCCCATTTTCTTGAATCAGCCTAGTTATAGGCTTAAACCCCATTCACTGACCACTTAAGAGAATTAGCAGCGAATGGGGTGATTCACAAGCGAATGGCTTCCCATTCACTGAATTCCTCAGCGAATGGCTCTCTAGATAGCGAATGCGCCTCCACACGCCAAATCCTAGGTATACGGGCTCCATGGCTAGCGAATGGGATCCCATACGCCTACATCCCATGCGTATGGCATGTAGTCTAAGCTAATGGACTCCATTCGCTAAACATGCTTAGCGAATGGGCTATATTTACACAATATACAAACTGACTAAACTACCCCTAGCCTATTCGATAAGGTGCATACAACAAATAATGTACTAACAAACTTACCCTTTTCTGTAGATATCGGATGTTTCAACCGCAAATCATAAGTCACAATAAATGTACTAACAAACTCCCCCCTGACTGATGAATCTCGGGCTTGTGCAGACAAGAAAATCTCTCTATCTTGAACGCGAACCAATAACTTGAAGCTTCTTGTATCAGATCTCCCCCTCAAGATAAGCATCTCCAGGTGATCATTCCGATCATTCAGCTAGCATATGATATAGATCAATCTTTTAACAATCAGCTGCAAGTCATCAGCTATCCATCAACACTGGTTAAGCAAAAATATCTTTACATTTGACCTCGTCACACATCCATGCATAACCCGCTCATCCAAAATATTTCACTTTGGTTTTCCCTTTCTTGATAACGCTTATCCCAAATTATCACTCTTTGAAGTTCTTCTATATCATTTCGCATGGATGCACAAATGTTTTGGCCATATGATACAGAGATACAACTTCCATTAGTCAATCTTGAATAATCTTATTCTCCATTCCAATGACAAAACTTGTATTGTATTCTGCAATAAATAAACCCGTTCAAGAATTGTCCCCTTCAACAAACGCAATCTGCCGAGTACTCATAGCCAACATTTTCAGGAATTAAATCCTTCAGAAAGAAGTAAATGAACAGACACTCATAGCCCACACAATCAGGTTTCAATCTCGAACGAATCAATCAACAAACAAGGAAATTTTTAATCGCTTAGTCTTGAACGCGGTCAAACATAGCTTTGCAATCATGTATTACCACACGAATTTCAATAATTTTACAAGAAACCCTTGCACATGTGGAAAGATACCGATAAAATACTTTAGATATTTCTTGTGATAAATGGATTGTTGATAGTGAATGTTCTCGGCATATACAGTAGAAACTCTATAAAATAATACACTAGGGACCACCAAAATTTATTGATTAAAAGAGTTATTAATTAATCGATAAATTAATAATTATTAATTTATATATTAATTAATATTTTATTAATTTATTGTAGAACTTAGTATACAAACACCTTTCAAGCTTCCACTTAATTATTGTATACAATGCATGTATATCAAATGAACGGCCCAATTTGAAATAAATCTTTAATCTCCCAACTTATTATGCTTCTTGTGTTCAATGTATCACTTTATGGACATTAAAAATATTTTATATATAAATACAAGATCAAAATAGGTTAACACAAACAAATCATACACACAACATGGCTTCCCATCTTAAAGGTGTGAAAAAAACAACAATGACAGACGAGATTCGAAGAGCATTATGCAATCACAACAAGGAAAACAACACCAGAAGTTCTTACCATGCTAAGGAAAATTAGATACGAGATTCAAGGGGAAATTGATTTCAACAAAAAACAAAAGACAATTGAGTCATTTTTCAAGAAACCTTCATAAATCATTCATGTAATATACTATATATAAGGAATTATTAATTTATCTTTTATATGGGGTCTAAAGAAATTATCAAAAATGTATTATCTTATAATTTTAGCGAATTATTAATTTAGCACCCTATCCCCGAGTCGGGACCGACAAAAAATATTATCTAGAGAGTTTATTAAATAATCGAGTATTAATTTATCGAGTTTCTACTGTAATTAGTAATCTTAATATCCTTACTAATGCTAAAGGTATTCGCGGGGGTTATGTTGCTTTTGCGGGTAACAACGGAGGACATATAACCAAGGAGGGTCAAGTTTCCAATGGGAAGATCACTTTCGAAAAAGTTAACTTCTGTGATAATGTTGATCATAATCTGTTGAGCGTTTCACATATTTATGACAAGTTTACAACTTTTTTCACAGATAAATAATGTGTGATCTTGAAACCGGGTTTTGTTATTCTCGATAAGATGGTTGTCATGAGATCACCTCGATTGAATGATATTTATGTACTTGATGTAGCATCCACAACATCCTCTTCTTCAATAGCTACTTGTTTCATTTTAAAAGCTATAGAGTAAGAGTCGATCCTATAACACAGAAGGATGGGTTACATTCACGTAAGAAAGATCAATCATTTGATGTCAAATTATTTGGTGGATGGTGTTTCACTCAAGCATTTTTATATGACCGATCATAGTGTCTCGTGCAAGAATGGTAAACAAAAGATTAAATCTCATCTATTGAAGCTGATCAACTCTATTGATACTCCACTGGAACGTCTTTACATGGATTTATTTGGTCTAGTTAATCGTGCGACTATTGGAGGGGATTTGTACTGTATTGTAGTCACTATAGACTATTCAAGATATTCATGGGGTGTTATTCATGAGCACAAAAGATCAAACTACCGTTCCTGTTTAGTAACTTATCACTAAGATCAAATCACTTTACAAACTAAAAGTGAGATGAATTCGAAGTGATAATGGCACATAATTCAAGAATAGCATCGTGAAGTTCTTCTGCATTCAATGAGGTTCATCATGAATATAGTGCTCCCTATGTGCCTCAACATAACGATGTGGTTGAACGAAATAATCGAACCATTATTGAAGTGGCTAGAACCATGCTTGTAGATTCAAAGTTACATGTGCAGTTCTGGAATGAATATGTGAATATAGCATGTTACACGCATAATTGGATTCTCATGGTTAAGAAGTTCAAGAAAAAGAGCTACGAACTTCTCAATAACCGTAAGTCGAATCTTCAACTCCTTGATCCAATTGGGTGTCCTTTCATAATGCTTAAAAGAGATGCGAGAATATTTAAAGAGAAAAATGGAATGTTACTTTCTTGGGTATGCTTCACCTAAGAAACAAGTTTTTAATCTCTTATGGGTGCGTTGAAGAGTGATACTATGTTGATTGTCAAAGGTACACCACACCTCCTGATGGAAAGGGACCCAATTGGATGTTTGATTATGATGGTCTATTTGACTCTTTCACACCCTTGGTTGACTTACAGAATGAAGACTTGGTTAGTTCTAACTTGAAAATTGAATAGTTGAATTCACCTAGTTCTTCTATTTTTTTTATCATTCTACCTATGTACTGGTTTAATCTTATAATTCCAAAGTGTTATATGATAATTCTGACTTTGAAGATTGAACCTCATGACCATTGGTTGATAATCAAGAAGATAATGAGGTTAATGGAGGTGAATCTTCTATTCTTGGGACTGAACAAGCTGATATAAACATCACCATCTTACAAGACAATGTTGAAGTTCATGAGCATCCGACACTGCAGATTCATTCTTATCATCCTCAGGAAAATATAATTGGATATTAGAATGAGGGTGTTCATACACGACATCAAGTAGTAAACATTGTTGAACCGGGAATTCAAATTATTGCCCAATTCACGTGTTTTCTATCCCAGGTTGAATCAACAAGTGTATCTACGGCTTTACAAGAGCCATATTGGGTAGAAGCAATGCCGAACGAATTGCAACAATTTTTTCGTCTTGGTGTTTGGGACTTGACTGATAAACCCACTCGTGTTCGTAAAGTTATTCCTATAAGTGGGTTTTTTTAAATGCACAAAGGATGATCGAGGGGTAATTGTTCATAATTAGGCGAGATAGGGGGTTCAAGATTTTAATCAACCAAATGCGGAAATCATTCCTTATGGAAGAATTCTTGGCATGAAGTAAGATCGTAGCTCACAAAAAGTCATTCTAATTGGTGAAAGGAAGATTCTTGTAGTCGTTGAAAATAACAATGATCTTCGGTACCTTCGAAAAGATGACTTAAGAGATGTTTTTAAAATGGAACTACCTCTGACTCATAGTCATTATGTTGAACTTGACACTTTCCAACAAAGGGTTGCTTATGTGCTTGAAAAGAAAAAGATATGAACGTGAAAGGGAAATCAAGAGAAGGTACGATAGACAAGATCCTTAAAAGAAGATTTTTTGTTTGGTATTTTGTTTTTTTTTGTTGATGTAATTTTTCTTTTCATGTTATTTTGATGTATGGCTAAATGGAAGAATCTGAACTATGTAATCATTTCCTTTCATGAAATGTAATTTACTGCTTTTAGGATTTGATGTGTATTTTGACAATTGTAAAGTAATCTTAGTTAGGTTTTGGTGCACCTGAATTTGATTCAATCAAATGAGAGATTGTTGAGTCTGAGAATTGACTGGAAAATTATCAACCTCCCCGGAATATGCTTAGTACAGATTTCAAGCAAGCCAATGCTCTCCGAGCAAGGTATTTACTTCCTCTAGCAAGATATCCTATATCAAGAAGGATTTAACTTCATTATCTTCCAAGTATTCAGTCCGAGCAGACTATTACCTCCTCGAGCAAGGAATATCCTTGAGCAAGAAGGATTGGCTATTGAGAAAACTTGTTGAAGATGTCAAGACCGTTGAACTCAGGATTCACTAAGCTACGGACAAGAACAATAGCTGACGAGACCAAAATATAAATGAAGAACACTAACTATAGCCTATGGAATCAACTATAATACATTAGATCATTATTGATCATGTGTCAATCACTTTGTAATAGGTTTAGGTGTTAATGGTTCAATTTCGGGTTTAATCAAAATCTGAATTGATATGTATGATTTTCCTGGAGTTCAATTTTGACTTTGACCAATTCGTCAATCTATTGACTCATTCGTTATATCTATGTCCATTTGATATGTTCATTGAAATTATAATGACTGAACTTCATTTGTTATTTCTTTTAGTGAATGAACCTCATTCGTTAGTTTATCTAGAGAATGAGGCTCATACTTTTTCTTGTATTGCGAACGTGACCAGATTGGGTGAATTTTTAGCGATGAGTCATTTGCTAATAACTTTAGCGATTGATATCATTTCATTCGTTATTACTTTAAGTGTTTAACGAATGAGGGCAGAATGGTCATTTTCATGAATATTTTAAGTCTTAACATGTTCGTTTTTACATAAATGGAAGAACAAGAACATACAAATATTCCTAAGAGTCAGTAAGAGAAACCTGTGATTCACTAGGCTCAAGTTATACAATAAAAACATGTAGAACAACCTGATGATGATCCAGAAGAACAAGAAGATCAACATGTTGCTACTGGTTGGGTGGCCAATAAGAAGCACAATATAGTTTCCTTTTAGGGGCAAAACTTCTTTGATCGTGCAACATTTGGAGATAGTATCAGTTTCTACGAAGATCAAGAATATATCAAGCTATTTCAACAAACCTCCCGGTCTATTACAATATTATTAGACCGTTTTGGGAGATAGCTTGGCATGCATAAGGAGAAAATCACATTGTAGATAAGGTTCAAGGCTACAAGATTATCATTACAAATCAAACTATTCATGATGTTTGTTATTTGGTGATAATTATAATGATGTCTACCAGTTTGATAAAGAGTTGATCAAGGGGTTGTTTGGTAGACTGAAACATGCTGGGAATCTTGATGATTCACAATACATCAAGGCTAACCTTTGTGAGCAGTAAAAGTACCTACTCCATGTGTTGATACATTGTTTGGGTGGACGTAGAGGTGGTTTCGACCAATGCCGAATTATGATACAATCTACCATGGTTGCTTTAGTGCTGAATAAGAGATTTAATTTCTCTGAGATGATATTTATCATTTGAAGGAAAACTTCACAACATCGAGGAACAAGTTTCTCATGTATCCATGTTTTCTTCAAATGATCATCGACCATATGGTGCCCAGTTTGCCTACAGATCCGGAGGTTACTGCTGATCGTATTAAGATGGATCATATGAATGAAGAAAAGATGAGGTGGACTATAGTTTATCGGGGCAAGACTGAGCAGACTAAGACAAAGTTTAAACGGTTGATTAGTCATTTGGCTAGTGAGTTGTACCAGCCACCACCTAATAATCTTTGGATTTACGACGATTCTGTTTCTGAACGTGAAGATACCAGGATGGTGGTGGCAGTGGTAATTATGGTGGTGGTGGACCTAATGGTGGTCAGGGTGGTGATAGGGGTGTTGCGGCTCGTAAAAGAAAAGCTAAGAGTAAGGCTTTTGCTACTGTTAAGCCTCCTAAGAAGAAGAAGAAGAAGAAGAAGAACAAAGGTTTCTATATAAGATCCAGAAAGGAGGTTCCAAGAAAGGAGGTTCCAAGAGTTGTTTCTACTCCTCCTGCGTCTTTTGTTACTACTGTTCCAAGTACTCCTATGATTACGCTGGTGACTACTACATCAACAGATCCGAGATTCTCTTCCATCCCGCAGCATATGCGACATGTTGTTCAATCTCCAATTCCTCCTCCACAACAAACTGTTGCAACTACAAGCCCCACTATGTCTGTTTGAACAGTTGTGAGGCCAACTACTCAAATGATAAATCCTCATTTCATGTAGTTCAATATGCCTCATGGTCTTGTGATGACTTTTCATCGTGGTTTCTACAATTTACTAGTTCAGCATCACATGTATCATCTGATGAACTTGGTACATTTACAAGAGAACCCGATGTATGTTGATCGTCAATTTCAAGAATCTATGTATACTGATCAGATGCATATGATGAAAGGGCTATAATTTTTAAAGATTGAAAATGATCATTTGAGAGTCCTGGTGGCTGCTCAAGGGGAGAAGATTAAGCAACAAGATGAGGTGATCCTTCAGTTACAGTGCAAGGATGATATGTTAAAGAAACTGAAGGATCGGAGATTATGACGATGATTCTGAAGCAGGTGATTACGATCAGCAAGCAGGTGCTTCAACATCTGGTGCAATGCCCGCTGAGGGGGAGACAAACGGAAAGCAGATTGTGGTTTTTCTTGATTCTACTGAAGTCCAACCTGCCAACATGCTGAAAGTGAAGACTATATTATTTTTTTGACATAACCGGGGTTGTGATGAGCATGGTTAATGCTGACGACATCGAAGAAGGTGAGTTTGTTGATCATGGTTTGACAAAAGAACAGATCACCATACTACTTAACTTGAATAAAGAGAATGTGGAAGAGTTGGAGATACGAATGGATGTGGAAGTTGAGGATATTATGGATGTGGATGTTGATCCAAGTATTCCACCCGGGATACTTGTTACGACAATGTTGAGATGGAGGGTATTATGACCATGGAAAATCCTGACATGTATTCAAGGAATAATTCCGATGGGGGGATTTCATTTTTCACTACATAGCATTATAAAAAGGTCGAGAAACAGTTGGGTAAAGAAAAGGAGAAAGAGAAAGAAAAGAGACAAGAACCAACTGAACCAAGACAAACGTTTTATGGTATGTTTTAGTACAACGCGAAGAAATTAAAAAAGTGGGTAGAGATGTATATGTATGCTCAAAAGTAATATTATCTACAACCGAAGGCCACGTTGTATGCGTACCAGAAGTAGTTTGTTACTTTGAAGACTGTTAAAGATGATATTGTGTCATGGATGTACGAGCCCGAGCTAAATGTTTGTATTATCAAGTGGGGGAATAGGATTCAGTATTTCAATCATTTACTGGCATTCTTTCCATTCTGTGATGGGATGTACGTACATTGGCCTTTAGACCATTCATGAACCATGAAAACAATCAGCTGATTGATTGGTTCTATCGGCACTTGATTCATGAATTTCATCACGGGTTCAAGTTTTTCAAGCCTCGGGTGCCTACACGAAAATATGTTGATGAGATTGATGCTCGCACTAGGTGGAGAAAATTGTTATTCAAGGTGAAGCTGCCGCACACTTTGAAGAATGTTCCATTAAAGGTTTTACCTCAAAGCCTTTATAAGGGCTTTAATAGGTGGTACTAAGATGACAAGACGAGCGAAGCTGTGATTGTGCTGGGGTCTGGTGACAAGATCAAGTTTGTTCGGATTTTGGATCCGATCTGGCTAAACTATCTGAGTCTGACAACGACGCTTTATTGAACAATCAGATCAGATAGGAGCACAATAAAGACAACGAGCTGGCTATGCAATTCCAAAGGGTTGTACATGTTTATCATGCATTTGTGATTCATAGTTGTGCTGACTGGGAGACCAACCTTTTCAAGATGTGAAGACCGAAAATCTCGATACGAGGGGGAGTTTGTTGATACTTCTATGTTCGTCTCGTTTTATGTTTATCGTTTTTGTAATAGTTTAATGTATAGGGACTAGTTTGCAATACTTAAAACTTCATTCGCTATAGACTGTATAACGAATGAACACAGTTTTGGTACCTTATTCGTTAGGGAATTTTAACAAATGGGATGATAATGTATTAGGCTATTCACTAGGGTAATGTCTAGCAAATGGTGTGGCGAATGTGGCTCATTCGCTATGCATGTATAGAGAATGAGTCATCTTATATAAATACCCCTGTAATATTATTCTATTTTACATTTTTGATTATTTTACTTAATTCCTCTTGTTATGTTGTCCAAATTTACTCTCAAAAATTGTTCATATCCCAAGCCTAGATCCCACAGTGAATGAATCATGATGATCATCATGTATTCTTAATTCAAGTTTCTCTAACTACAGGTACACAAGAGAAAAGGTATTCGAGAAATTGATCCTCGAACAGGGTTTTGAAAGATTGTCTTAAAGGTCAAGCCACCTCGAACAACGAAGATGATTCCAATATAAGTTATGCCTCGGAACTTTCATAAGGAATTCAATAGATGGTACTATGATGAGAAAACCGTGGAAGCGGTGATTGTATTGGGTGTTGGTGATCAAGTGAAGTTTATTCGGGTGATTGATCCATTGCGTCTTGTCAACTTATCCGAAGAAGACACATATACGATTCAAGAACCAGATAAGATAATATGGGCAAATAACAAAGATAATGGGTTGGCTTTGCAATTTCCATCGGGTGATCAGGGTTTGTTTCACTTTTGGTATACATTGTGGAGCTTATTGGAAGACCAAGAGATTTCCGAATAGATAAAGAGAAAACATAAGATGAGGGGGAGTTTGTTGATACATGTTTAGTGGTCTTGGTCTTTGTTTACTTGTTTTTGGTCTAGTTGTAATAGTTAAAGGGCTGAAATTGTAATTTATGGTTAGCCCATTTGCTTAGCATGTGAAGCGAATGGAATTTCGGGATTGAATGTCAATAATCAGCGTGTGAAGTTTTGCGTAAGACTATACACTTAATGTGGAGCGT